>NW_007245888.1:384232-453950 GCF_000164805.1 Carlito syrichta
AGCAGGTCGAGGCTGCAGTGACCGGGAGCAGCCACTGCACTCCAGTCTGGGTGACAGAGTGAGACTCCAACTCAAAAAAAAAAACCCTTTAAAAAATTGTTTTTTCTAGTACATAGAATAGTTTTCTAGTACAGGTTAAATTTGACCTTTATAAATGGTCACTATTCTGCCTTACAGAATATTCAGAAAAGATTCTGCTTCCTAACCTGTGATGCAGCCAGTTATCTGGGAGATAACCTCCGGGGAATCGGATCCAAATTTGTCAGCTCTTCCCAGATGCTCACCTCCTGTTCCGAATGCCCTACACTTTTCGTGGATGCTGAGACAGTGAGTACCCCAGTCCTGAGTGTGCCCAACTTACAGTGTGGAATTCAGGGTAATGTGTTTGTGTTGTCGTTTGTTTTAAAAATACCTGCATTACTATGTGCAGCACACAACAGTAATTGTGCTGTGAGGTGACCCCCAAAGGCCTCTAGGTCTACAGAGTCATTACTGCATGTATGCCCCGGCAAAGACAAATTCCAAGTGCCCTCTTGATTTCAGAGAATCAGGAGGAAAGTCCACATCTGCCTCTGTCCTTCGTGTCATTGGCACTCTGACTTTGACAGCTGTGCATATGTGCTCGGATAACCCCCCGCCAGTCCCCCACAATGCCAGCTTGGCTCTTCGGAAGAAACATCATCATTCTCCCCAATCCCAAGTCTCAAACCCTTGCCCTCTGGATTCACCTAGCCCAATCTGTAAATAATGAGTTTAAAGGATAATTAGAACAGTTTCTGGCTGACTGAGTCATGGCTTTATGAACGTAACTCGAACCCTGCAAGACTGAACCTCTTGGAGAGCAGGGACTGTGTGATTTTTTTTTTAACACCCCCCCCGACATATTGCAAAAACACCATATATGTTCAGTAATGATCGAGGTTTAGAACCAGTGAGGATTTGCTTTGATTTTAAAAGACACTGAAGTCTTTCCAAGAACCTGGCTAGTGGTTGGCTGTCTTACAAAAAGCAATATGATATAAGAAATCATTCTGCCTTAAATGGTTTAAGGTATCCATTAAATACAAAATTAGTCTGAAAGTCTCTTTGAGCCGGGCATGGCGGCTCCTGCCTGTAATCCTAGCATTTGGAAGGCTGAGGTAGGAAGATCGCTTGAGTCCCGGAGTTCGAGATGAGCCTGGACAACACAGTGAGACCTTGTCTCTAAAAAAAATTTTTTTTTTTTTTTTTTTTGAGTTGGAATCTCACTTTGTCGCCCAGACTGGAGTGCAGTGGCCACTCCCGGCCACTGCAGCCTCGACCTGCTGGGCTCCGGCGAACCTTCCGCCTCAGCCTTCCGAGTAGCCGAAATTACAGGCACTCGCTACCACACTCAGCTAATTTTTTGATTTATTGTAGAGATGAGGTCTCGCCTGCACAGGCGGGTCTTGAACCCGCAGGCTCAGGCAATCCACTCTACTCAGGCTCCCAAAGGTGCGGGATTACAGGCTGAGCCACCGAGCCCGGCTTAAAAAAAATTTTTAAGTTAAAAAAAAAAAGTCTCTTTGAAGGTCTGTCTTCTCACTCCTTGGAGTATTATTGAATGATGATGGTAGAAGTCATGCAAAGAATGGGTATTGGATCTTAACATGGGCCTCTATGGAATGCTTGGTAAGGCTTATCTGCCTTTCCTGATATGGGAAAAATACATATTTTCATAGGATGCTTGAATAAGCAAGCTAGGATTCGGTTGCAATTGCAGCTGATAGTATAGCAAGACTCCAGATTTCACAGCTTACTAATATGGATGGCCCTGTATCCCCACTATAGTACTTCTAAATATATTTCTCTTTCTATCTGTGTGGCCCCATCTTTGTGTTGGTATCTCTATAGTTGTTTTAATACAAATTATTTTCCTGTCTTTAGCTCCTCTCTTGTGGACTTTTGGACAAGCTCAAGTTTAGTGTTCTAGAACTACAAGAGTATCTGGATACCTACAACAATAGAAAAGAGGCCACTCTCTCAGTAAGTTTTTGTGTTTCTGTGCATGTGCATTCAGTTAAAACTTAGTGAACCCAGCTGGGTGTGGTGGCTCATGCCTGTAATTCCAGCACTGTGGGAGGCTGAGGTGAGAGGATTGCCTGAACCCAGAGTTTCGTGACTAGCCCAGGCAACTTGTTGAGACCTCATCTCTAAAATAAATTTTAAAAATTAGCTGAGCATGGTGGTGCATGCCTGTGGTTCCTGCTACTTGGAAGGCTGAGGCAGAAGGATCACCTGAGCACGGCAGGTCAAGGCTGTGATGGCTATGAGTGTGCCATTGCACTCCAGCCTGGGTGACAGACTCCCACTCAAAAAAAAAAAATAGACTGAATGAACCCACCCACTTTGAGTTCTTGGGAAGTGTTGTGATTAATGTGAGGTAGGCTCTTAAGGGAGTAGAAGGCGGCAGACTTCATCTTTTTTCATCTGTTAGGGATTACAATTCCAGCTTAATGGTGGTAGAACTGTATATAATGTTGATTATATTAAAAATGGTATCTACAAAACAGACATTTTTCAGTTTTCACTTTTAGCCTCATAATGTCCCCACCAAGAAATTGACGGGGGGGGCACCTCCCTGATATGTCACTTTATCAGTGTTACACCTTTTCTTTTCTGAGATTGGAGATTGTTGATTACTTCCTTCCAGTGTTAGTCTCACCCAGAACTATTTGGGGTGGGCCTCACCTCTGTCCTCCTCTTATCCTTTCTTGGATGGTGTTTCTTCCAGTCCCCATGGTGTCTCTTGCCCTCCCTCTGGCTCTTTTTGGCTTTTTTTTTTTCATCATAGATTTCAATCATAAGAGACAGAAGTAATCTAGAAATCATCCGTGTCAGTCACATGTTTCCTGATAAATGCACAGTTGGAGGCCCAGAGAATTCCACTCAGTGGTTCAATCATAAGAATATTTGTGCATACTATCTATTGAGTGAGGCAGGGGAGGTAGTACAGGTGAGGCAGATAAATTTCTTGTAGACAGTGTCTAGTTTTTGTAAAAAAAGAAAAAAAAAACCTTCCAGATATCCTGGTGGCAGGCAGAACCACCGTGTGCTAGAATATGGATTCAATATGAAACCCCAGGTCACCCTATCCCCTTACCATCAGAGGAGGAGACCTGGTAATTTCTCAGAGCAGATATTCCCGCTCACTCATGAACATATTAATCACTAAATGGGTAGATCAGGTCTTTTTTTTTTTTTTTTTTTTTTTGAGTGAAAGTCTCACTCGGTCACCCAGACTGGAGTGCAGTGGCCGCTTCCGGCCACCGCAGCCTCGACCTGCTGGGCTCTGGCGATCCTTCCGCCTCAGCCTTCCAAGTAGCCGGAATTACAGGCATGCGCTACCATGCCCAGCTGATTTTTTGATTTATTGTAGAGATGAGGTCTCGCTGCCCAGGCGGGTCTCGAACTCGCGGGCTCAGGCAATCCACTCACCTCAGCCTCCCAAAGGCGTGGGATTACAGGCTGAGCCACCGAGCCCGGCTGATCAGGTCTTTTGTGCAAAGCGAAAAGCAGGTTTTTCTCTTGCCCACGCCAGCTCTGACATGTCTCTCTCTCTTTCCCCTCTTCTTTAAGACATTCTGAAAATCATTTCAGGGTCAAGTCAAAGGGCCCACAGGTTTTGCGCTACACCCCACCGGACATCACTGAACACTTCCTATAATATACCAGACACTATAGAAAGGGCATAGATTTTGTTTTTCCTTTTTACTTATTTATTTTTGGTAGAGGTGGGGTCTCACCCTCTTGCCTAGGCTAGTCTCAAACTCCTGGGCTCAAGCAATCCTCCCGCGTTGGCCTCCCAAAGGACTAGGATTACAGATGTGAGCCCTATATACAGCCTACATAGGGCATAGATTTTGATGATGGACTTGGGTTCAAATCACATCTCAGTTACTTAAGGTCCAATGACCTTGGATAAGTTATTTGCATTTTCTCATCGCAAAGGCATCTTCTGTATTCTTGTGTAATGATACCTAATTTGCAGGCTTTCTGTAAGGATATAACAGTTATAATGGTAGATATTCTTGAGTCCTTTTTTATGTGTACAACAACTTGCTAAGACTTAAATCTCTTTTTTTTTTTTTTTTGAGTTGAAGTCTCACTCTGTCACCCAGACTGTAGTGCTGGGCTCCGGCGATCCTTCCGCCTCGGCCTTCCAAATCGCTGGAACTACAGGCACGCGCTACCACACCCGGCTAATGACTTAAATCTCTTGAGAATCAAATAATGTAATGCTCACAACTACCCAAGGGGTCGCTATTCTTGCCCTCATTAGCTGGGAGCTGGAAGAATAGGATTGAAACCCAGATCTGTGAGATTCACGGACCCATGCTATTTACCACCACAACAAAATATTGCCCTGATAATAGAAATAGTATCTACAAACTGCCCCACATAGGTAGAAGATGCTCAGTGGGTTTTGATTTGTTTATTGTCATTGCTGTTATAGATCTTCTCGTGAAGGGTAAGAGTTCTGACATTCCACCATGACTATCCTTTGTCTTCTATTTCTGGGGCTCTTTATCATCTATCATTGTTTTCTAGCTTCTCAGATGTCAGTCATCTTTTCACTCTGGTTGGTGAAACACGTGAGCTTTGATATTAGGTATGCATTTCAAGTCTTTAATACTCATTGTTTTATGCTCAAAGGTTCCATTTCAATTGGTGTTAGTTCCCATACCAGATGCTTAAGACTGGCAGAATCTCTAAATAGCTGAGCTATTACGATAATAGCCTTTCTTATCATGAAAGAGACATGCTCCATAGTGTCCCCCTGCCCCGAAACAGGCCATGTTGACCAGAATCCCCCAGCCTGTGAGGATGTGCTGGTCCTGTCTTCTAACCTCCATCATATCATGTGGATGGCTTCTACCCATATATGTGTTCATTTTCATGTATATATAAATTAGAAATGGTGTGGTAAAACCATTCCCCAGGATGGCATTGCGGGGGTCCAGCCCCACAAGGTTGTGAGACTTCCTGAAGGAGAGATGGATAGGCGAAAGACGAAAACATTATACTCGGACACCTGCTTCCTGAACAGATGACAATTTAATGTTAGCTAAGGGAAAGCTTTTATACTATTTGTAAAGGGGCAAGACAAAGAAAATTCCTTCACGTACATATCCTCTACAGGTTACCACCATCTAGTGGTCTTAGCAACAAACAAGCCAAGAACCCTATAAACATTCAGGCAATGAGTCTTATTCATAAGGCCAAAGATGATAGTTTTAGTCCAAAGTCCCGAATTACAGTCCTTGAACTGTCTCCAGAAAGTGTCCAAGTGTAAAGTTCTTCATGTAGCAGTAGTTTTCCTTCTGGGGCTTTATGACCTTCAGAGTTCTGTAATCGCCTTTCTTGTCCAGGTGTCTTCGTTACTTTTCTCTTATCCTGCAGTGCTTGTTTCTAAAGAAAACTCAAAAGAAGCTTTTAGTAATGTTCCCCAGGCCCCCAAGGTTGCTTTCTGTCTTTAGCTAAGTTATCATAAAAGTGTCTGATTAGTATATTATGAGTTCAGTGAAAACCCACTCTTTAAATGTTAACTTAGAGTCTTAACTATTGAATTAAGTAAAAACCTTAACGATTAATCTTTATCCTAAATCAGTGAAAACAGTGTTATAAATCACCTACATAACTCCGAGATAAGAGTTAGAACTTATAATGAATTCATAATGGACTTACTATAAACTTGTACTTCTAAAAAACCTTATGTCTACACACTAAACTACATAATTCTAAATCAAATGAGTGAATATACTTATATCATTTATTACTTAAGCAATATCTAGTAACCTATAACCAAGTGAAAGAAAGCATTCTTGATGTGCTTCAGAGTTTAACCCTTGCATATGTTAGAAAAGGCCAAGTGGCATAGTGGGAAAATGGAAAAATGAACCATGACATTCTCAGGTTAGCTGTGAGTACTTCGCATAAACATGCCATTTTCTTCTTCCACGACTGCACAGAATTTCTTCAGCCGTACCAACGGCAAAGACAGAAGACAAATGGCCTCAGCTGCCCGGACTCGCTTTGCGGCCGGGGTCCTCAGCACACCTGGACTTTGTCAATCAGGCGGGCCTCCAAGGCTGGCTCCCAACAGTCCATAGTTTATGTTGGGATTCATTCTTTGAGTTTTACAGTTTTATTGGATTTGACAAATCCCTAATATCATGAATCCCCAATATAGTGTCATACAGAATAGTTTCACTGCTGAAAAAAATCCCTTGTGCTTCACCAGTTCATTCCTTTTCCCCTCCTCCACCCTTGGCAACCTCTGATCCTTTTACTGTCACTATAGTTTAGACTTTCCCAGAATGTCCTGAAGTTGGAATCTTAAAGTATATAGAGTTTCAGACTCACTTCTTCCTAGTGTTATATATTTAAAGTTTCTCCATGCCTTTTTATGGCTTGATAGTTAATTTCTTTTTTATCACTGAAACACATTCAATTGCATGTAAATTTCAATTTGTTTATCCATTCTCTTAGTGAAGTATATCTTGGTTACTTCCAGTTTTTGACAGTTAGGAGTAAAGCTACTGTAAATCCTTGTGCTTAATATTTTGAGTAAACATACTTTTTCTTGTCATTTGGAAAAGCATCTGAAACTGCCATTGCTGGAGTATATGGTTTGACTATGTTGCACACTAAAAGAAAGAAACAAAGAAAAAAAATCTACCAAAAGGGTTTTCCAAAGAGACTATACCATTTTGCATTTTTGCCAGCAATGAGAGTGCTTCTGTTGCTGTACATGTTTAACAGAATTTAGTATTGTCATTTTTGCACTTTACCCAATCTAATATGAGTGTAATGGCATCTCATTGTTGTTTCAGTACCCAGCTTCCTAATGACAAGTGATTTGAGGAACTTTTAATGCTTATTTTCCATCTGTATATCTTTTCTGGTGAGATGTCCAGATCTTTTGCCTATTGTTTAATTGGGTTTTGTGCTTTCTTCTTATTGAGTTTTAAGACCCTTTGGATATTTTGGACAGCATTCCTTCTTTAGATCTGTATTTTGCCAATACTTTCTCCCAGTCTGTCTCATGCTTTTCATTCTCTTAACAGTGACTTTCACAGAGGAGTTTTTATTTTTAATGAAGTTCAACTTACCATTTTTTTTTCTTTTGTGGATTGTGCTTTTGGTTTTATATCTAAGAAGTCATTATGAAACCCAGGTCACTTACATTTCCTCATATGCTATCTTCTAGCAGTCTTATGTTTTTTGTACCTGATATATGGGTATGTGATCCATTTGGTGAAAGCCGTAAGATCTATGCCTAGATTTATTTATTTTTTGCTTATGGATGTCCAGTTGTTCTAGCACCATTTGTTGACAAGAGTATCTTTTCCCTGTTTAATTGTTTTTGTATCTTTACAAAAGGTTATATGTGGTCTGTTTCTTGGCTCTGTGTTCTTTTCCATTGATCCATTTGTGTGTGTTCCTTTTCCTTTTTCACCATTTCTACACTGTGTGGTTACTGTGACATGAGAGTGAGTCCTGAGGTTGGTAGTGTGTTAATCCTCTGGGAAATTTTTTGATCTTCACCATGAGAACCTTGTTGGGTTCCTGGTGTAAAACTTGCACAGGCATGAGATCCCCACTAAGTGCTGGCTCCAAACAGTTTTTAAGACCCCAGCAAGGTTACCCTGAAATTCTAGTAATTTGTCAGTTAGAGGTAATTATTCCTACTAGTTGCTGACTGCAGCAGCTTCTGTATCTGGTAAGCTATAGGTGATTCCCTGTGTTATTCTGTCTTTCTAATTTTTAGGGTGGCAGTTTGCTCATGACTTCAATTCTCTGGTTCATTTAAGAAGAGTCACTGATTTTCAGTTTGTTAGGCTCTTATTTCGAAGACAAGTGATGACAGCTCTTTACATATTAGAGTAGAAACCTAAAATTGTCTCTTAAAACTGACTTATAATAAAAGTCACCAATTGTAAATGTACAATTCAATCATGTAAATAGATTTTTAGAATTGTGCAACTATCACCAGAGTCCTGTTTTGGAATTTGTTCCCATTTTCTCTAGAGCCTCTTTGTGGTGATTTCTAATCCCTGGTTACCCTGGCTGGGGCTGAACAAAAGAAAAATTTGGCTAACAGACATCATGAATTTAAATCCTTATTAGATTGGAACATCATATAATAGAACTTTGTCCTATATTTGTGATAATTACAGAAGAGATTGCATTCTCGAGGAACATAATAAAAGTGACTGTTCATTATAGTCTTTGAATTGGCTCATCTATGCTGGTAACTGATACTTGCTATCAAACCTTCTCTGGTGAGTCCAAGTGAAGGAGCAAAAACAAAACAAAACAAAAACCAAAAAAATCTGTTATAAGAAATAGAAACAGATGATGATTTGCAGGTAATGTTATGTGGAGTTAAGTATTGCATCCTTTTTGTTCCTTCAATATTGTGATTGGCAACACATGCCTGACATGTTCCTCAATATCTTCTTCAGGTGGCAAGGGCTCCAGAACCTTCACATGGGGAGCATGAGATTTTTACTGTGGTTTTTTAGCTTCTTTATTTGGTCTCACTGGGATTAGCATGCATTATCTGAAAATAAAATGTCAAGAGTAGAGATAGGCACCTGTACTAGTTTCTACTGCTGCATATTAACAAATTAACCTATGATTTGAAACCACAGAAACCTGGAATGAAGTAGCTGGATTCTCTGATCAGGGTCTCAGAAGGTGAAATTCAGGTGTGGGCTGGCTGTATTTCATCAGAAAGGTTATTCTTCCACGTTCACTACATATATTGGCAGAATTTATTCCCTTATGCTTGTGGGACTGAAGTGCCTTTTTCTTTGCTGGCTGTCCGCCAGAAGACACTCTGACTCCAGAGGCTCCCTGTCTTCTTTGGCACCTGGTCTTTTCCATTTTCCAGTCACCAACAGCACATGGAGTCTTTCTCAAGTTCCCGCCCTTTCTACTTCATCTTCTCCTAACATCCAGAAAAAGCTGGGGTGATGTGATTGGGGCGGCCACTCAGGCAACTTCACCATCTTAAAGTCATTGAACTGCCATAAAACAACTTAATCACAGTCATGATAGTTCAACACTTCAATGGGTTCCAGGGACAAGGGTGGGACTTACTTGAAGACCATTTTAGAAATCCTGCTTACCACAGGTCAACCTCTAGTCCCCAGACATTCACATCTCTCCAGAATGCAAAATACATACATCTCCTCCCCTGATGTTCCCAATTTCACTCCATTAGAGCATTAGTTTAAAGTGAAATAAGTCATGTGTATCATATCTGATCTAAAGCTTAAAATCTCTTTTAAATAACATACGCCAGGTGCGCCTGAGGCTTCTGAAGGTGTCCATGAGGTATAGATCCTTGACACGATTCCTTTTCCCTCTGTCAGCCTGTGACACAAACAACGTACCAGTCCCCAACAGGCAATGGCGGAACAGACATAAGACAAAATTATAGTTCCAAAAGAGAGAAATAATAAAGGAATAAAGAAGTCAGTGATCCAAAACAGGTTTGAAATTCACCTGGGCACAGTTCCGCTGGAGTTTCTTGATTAGGATCCAAATCCTGGGACTGATTGTCTGTGACATGGTGCTTTGCACGTGGGCTATTGGCTCCACATTTGTTTTCGTCTCTATTGAAATCATTATGATATGTTTTCCTCACAATCCTTTAGTTCTTCCTCTTCCTTTTCATAGCCCCATCCTCCTCTTAACTGCTTGGAACATCCTCCCCACCAGAATTGATTGGATATTAACCACGTCCTGGTTTTGTCTACCTCCTTGAGGTCTGTCCTCCTGATCTTGTACTCTTCTGGGACTCTCTTTACTGATCTGACCTTTATCAATCATGATTTGTTTCAACTCACCTGGCTGGCTTAGGAGAAAACCTAGGACTACAGAGACTCAGAAGCCTGGAATGAAGTGGCTAGGCTCTCTGCTTTTCTTCAAAGGAGGAAGAACATGACAGTGATCATCATAAAGAAAAGACCCATATGAGAGCTGAGCTTCTCCAGCAATTTCAGCACAGAACAATGTCCAAAAGAGAATGGAGGAGCAAAAATCTCAGACTGGAAAAGCAGTATTGTGGTAAGTACTACTTAATACCTATATGCTTTGTTGCCCAAATCTATTCATCAAATGAATGAAAACTGAGCATAAATAATAGTACTATAGAGCGGTGATAAAACAATTTTCCAAGTAAAGGCCCTTTTAATATTTTTGTTTCCACAATGAAAATATCTCTGCTTGCTTCATAGTCCTCTGAAGTTCAGAGTTGAATTGCTGGAGGATGAGTTGGGTATTTTGGACAGGGAAGCTGAGGTCAAGGCTTGTGCAGTGACTCTGCTGCCATCAAGTGGTGAGGGAAGTTTGAAAAATGTCTTGGTCTTTCTGGATCTCAGTTTCCACATCAGGAAGGTCAGGTTATCATTCTAGTTCTCCAAGGTCACTATCCACTCAGTTTTCTCTGAGTCCACGGGGGACTTAGATGTGTGTTCAATGTGCCTTGGGTGTGCAGCTGAGACCTGACTCTGGTCCTTACTCTGTGTGTCTCCTGTAGGAGCCTGAGCTGAGTCCACACCCTGAAAATCCAGCACAGAGGGAGGAGGTGGAAGAAAAAATGTCAACAGGTTTGGGGATGAGAAGAATCCACAAAGAACAGGATGATGGTGGAGCAGGTGAAGCCCCAAGAAGGTGAGAATTCTAATTTTGTATTTTATTCTCAAATTATAGATTAATTAACTAAGGCAGGAGGAGTAAAGCAACTTTGAAGTATAAAGTAAGAATTTAGAGGGGGTCTGAGACTAAAATTCTGGCTCAAGGTTCTCAATATTTACTGAAATTTATGCATTCCATGAATGATTGCATAATAATTATTATGAATAATAATTATGGATTATAAATAACAATGGCTGAATAATGATTGTGACTACTTGTAATAGCAATGCTCAAAACTCATCCCTGTGTGACTTCAAATAAGACATGTAAATTTGTGGATCTTTAGTTTATCCTTTTTAAATGAGATTTGACCAAGTTTTCTTTCTGCCACAATGTCAGGTCTCACACTCACCAGAAAAGAGGTTTCCTGAAAGCCTTTGATACATCTCATAAGCCTGTGTCTTTTCACAGTGTAGTTTGAGGATGACGTGGGCTGCTGGGAGGCTCAATTTAAAATGTGACTGAGCCACTCCTCCTTCCTTCACTTACACAGGCATGCTTGGCATCCCACAATCACACCCATGGTACCATCCACTCCAGCAAGTCCAGCAGTTAAACTGAAGTGACCTGGGCTACAAGGCTGTCTCCAAATCTCTCAAAACCTGGGTGGGAATGGAAGCTGTGAATACGATGAGGGGTTTTGGCATACTGTCCCCTGCTTGTGTGTCCCTGTACCTCAGCCTCCTCTTCTCTGCACACATACACTGTGGATCACCAACCGCCCTGACCCATGACCTTGACCTTGCCATAATCTCTCAGTGGAGTACACACCATAGGGTAGGCTCACTCAAAAAAAAAAACAAAAAACCCATCAAACGATATTTCATAAAACTGCTCATGTGGTCTGTTTTGTCCAACATATGGGGGAACTAGCAGAAAACCACAAAATGGCTTAAGTTTTATAAAACTTCCCCAAATAGATGGTAACTACATGTTTTCAGGAGATACACATAAGTGATTCTATCACTTAGTAACTTGAAAAGTGCTCTGGGGACTAGAATGACATCCACAACTGACAATATGAAATGTAGTGTTGAGTGACATTCAAAGGAATCCAACCCACACATAGAGGAGTTGCTTAGGAGATAGGGATGTCAAACAGGTCTTAAGTTGAAGGAAAAGCCAACATGCTGGCCAAGAAAGGGAACAGAAACCAAAGTAACAATGGACAAAAAACATTTTTTAAAATGAATGATTTATTCACTAGTTTTATACGCTGATTTTAGTCCTGTACTGTTTTGTGGACACAGAAAAACTACAGAAGACCCAGAGAAGAATGTGAAAGCCATCTAGATGTTAGATATTTCACTGTGGCAAAGCCTTAAGATCTTTTTTAACTTGAAGAGACGAGTAAATTGACAGCCACTAATAAAATCAAATCTGCTGGGAAACAATTTCTGCCTTAATGATTTTATACAAAGGGAAGAACAATGAGACATATATTAGATGAACCGGGGAAAAGGTCTGTGGTATGGTCCCTCAGTACTCAAATACTGAAAATGGCTGGTGAGGGAGTGGTACCTATCGTTGGTGATGTTCAAGGGAGACCAGTAGGCCTTGTGTACTTTCAAAGACCAGTATAGCTTGTGCATCAGCATGACCTAGCCAATCAGAGAGCAGGGGCTCTGAAGATTCCGTGACATCCCTACCTTCTAAATCTGTTAGCCACTGTAGACCGTTAACCTGGCACACTGGGGTATGAGCCTCACTCTGTGAGAGTCTTAGCTCCACGTAGTGCCTTTGGCTGTGAGCTCTGGAATTTGAACCTCGTCTTGGCAGTTAGTAACTCTGAACTACTGGTCAAGGCTTTCTCAAGAGTAAGGTAAGAATTAAGAATTATAGTCGTTGTTCTCCCCAATCCTGATTAAACCAAATTGTCTCACTTGCTTTTGACTCATCGTGTGTTTGGGTTTCTTTTCTCCAGATCTGAGAAATGAACATCTTGAAAATAGGTCACCACTCTGAGCTGTTGAAGATCAGGCAGCAGAACCGTGACCTCAATGAGAAACTTATTAAATCACAGGCTACTGCCTACATCCTGGCCAAGCAGCTGCAGACATACAGTAAATTTCAAAGATTCACCATCACAAAGTGACGAATGATCATCCATCTTCTCTCATAGAAATTAAACATTCCTTAGGCTTGTTCTTCTCTTCCCTTTAACAAAATAAATTCATCCTGACTCTATTCCTAAATAGATAGAAGTATGTATTTTAACCATATTTCGCTGAGGATGAAAGATAGAGGCACAAAGTGTTTAGTAACTTTTCCAAGTTTGCGGGGGTGGGATATAGGGAGGGAATAGAGTTAAGACCTCATTTATGGGTTCCTAGTTTTTTTCTGTTTTTCTAAGTGACAGGCTTAAGCCATGTTGAAGAAGATCATCTCTGTACTGTGCATGATCCTGCAGACAAATAAATTTTAGACTGTTGGTGTAAATGTCTGGGACTCATGCACTTCCATTTAACTCACACTTCTGTTGAAGCCCAATAGGCAAAGCACTGTGCTGGTTACACTAGGGGAAGTGTGGTTTTGTATGCAGTACCTGCTTTAAAGGAACTTGAAGCAGAGTCTTCTCCTTAGGGAAACTGTGATATCCATAAGTGACACTCAAGAGCAGGGACTACCCTGGTGAGAGGGAAGTCCTGCTTCCAGGACTCAGGCTCTTATTCCTAAAGAGAAAGAAGGCAGCAACCAAGGCTTGGTTGAGGTGACATGGTGCTGTGTGTAGAACAGGGACTTTGGGTCAGTCAGGGACCAATCAATTTGCTTATCTTCTCTGTGCCTCAATTTCCTTACTTGTTAAGATGCTCCTATAATAGTAGCTACCAATTTGAATTGTTGCAATGAATTCCAGAATGCATTTTTTGTAAAGCTCCTAGGACAGTTCTTGTCGCAGAGTAAACACTGTTTATTAGTTCCTCATTCCACGATTTCTAACTTAACACTAACTTGATTAGCATTGGGGGATATTTCATTAGAGGCATTATGGTTTTATGCCTTAAATTTTACATGATTATATTCCAGTAGTATTTTTAAAAATCATTAGCTATTTGTGCTTGAAATAGCCAGTACAAGGGAACGATGAGTCCGATAGACCTAGGGGCCTTCCCAACTGTTCAGGAAATCACGACTTCATGGCCAGCACAGTGTTTTCCATAAGAGGCTTCAAGATTGAGTTAAGTGGCCCATGACTCAGAGTCAGATTATAGGGGATGTGAGTTCTGATGCTGCCAAATACAGTAGAATTATCTTGAACTGCCTTTGAGTTTGTCTTTCCTTGTCTCTAAACTGGGGTGTATTTGATGCCATGTAGTTGACAGGTTGGGAAATAAAGATGTGGAAATGCCTGCCTGGAGGCTGGAACTTGGGTTCCTTTCTCCAGGGATAGGCCCTTCTCCTCTCCTGTAGGCAGTGACCACAGCAGCATGGCCAGCTTTCACTTAGGCAGACATGTCTGTCTCTTCTCAGAGTGTGAAGAGTACAGAGAAATTACAGCTTCTGTGCTGGGGGAGGAGCTGCATTTCCAGGATGGGGAGCAAGTGCAGAAGTCCACAGGAACTGAGGAGCTCAGGTAAGGGAGTTTATGTGTTCAGGTGGGAAGGTGTGAATCTCTGAAGGGCCCAGCTCAGCTGGAGAAACTAAGAGCTTATGTGGGCCAAGAGAAGAGCAGGAATCTCCATGGGAGGCATGTGTCTCCTAGATATTCCTAAAACAATTAAAGAAGAAAAGTCACAGTAAATTATGGGCTGAGGTTATTACTTAGATCCCTGTTTTCTCTTTTTTACTTTTATTGATTTTAAACATATATATATATATGGAGAGAGAGAGAGAGAGAGAGAGAGAGAGAGACAGGGTCTGACTTTGTCACCCATACTAGAGTGCAGTGGCCTTAATTTAGCTCACTGCAGACTCAAATTCCTGGGCCTTAATTTAGCTCACTGCAGACTCAAATTTAGCTCACTGCAGACTCAAAGTCATCTTCCTTCCTCAGCCTCCCAGGAAGCTAAGGCTACACCAACAAGCCTAGCTAATTAAAAAAAGTTTAATAGGGGAGTCCCTCTATGTTTCCCAGACTGGTCTTGTCCTCCTGGACTCAAATGATCCTTCCACATCAGCCTCCAAAAACACTGAAATTACAGGCATAATTCACCATTCCTGGCATGTTTTCTCTTTTTAAAATGAGTAATTCTTGAGGTGAAATTCAAATTACAAAAAATGAACATAAGCAGCACTTAGTGTCCTCAAAATATCACCAGCACATTTACTCTTTTTTTTTTTTTAAGTTGGAGTCTCACTCTTGTTGCCCAGGCTGGAGTGCAGTGGCATGCACATGGCTACTGCAGCCTTGACTTGGTGGGCTTACGTGATCCTTCTGCCTCAGTCTTCCAAGTAGCTGTAACTACAGTTGCATGCCACTATGCCCAGCTAGTTGTTTTTGTGATTTATTGTAGAGATGAGGACTCACCAGTTGCCTGGGCTGGCACATTTACTCTTAATAAGAATCACCTCCTGACTGAGTGTGGCTTCTCATTCTTTCCTTCTTTCAAAAAATCTTGTGTTCAGTCTTTTGTTGTTCTTTCACCTTTCCAATTAACCCCCCTGTAACTGGCCAAGTTTCTGTGTGTGATTTTGTGTCTAAACACTGCATAATGTGCTTTATATATTTTTTACATGGATATTCTCCCGAAACAAACAGATTTAGAAAAATAAAGAGGCTTTTTTTTCTTTTCAGTCAGAACAGATATACAGAATATTGAGAATCCTTGCAGAAGCACTTAGTAGTAGAGAGGAAGATATTTTCTTAGAATCAAACATTTTTCTTCTATTTACAACAAGCAGTTCGCAAAATTGCTAAAATTCTACATGGAGGGTCTTTTCTGAACATTCTCACAGAAATGTGTGTTGCATACTTAGAACGTATCACCTATCCCTCTTCACTCTACAATTTTCTCTACTATCCACCTTAGGATCTACCGATTTTTAATAAAAGCTCAGGCAAAGGAGATGACACCATTAAAGAAGAAGCTGCAGGAAGGGAGAGAGGCCTCCTTCTCCATGTTGGAGTGTCTTAAGGTCCTCCTCACTCATTGTGACCACGATGACTCCCAAGAGCAGATCTCTAAGGAAAAACTGGCTGAGGGGCAAAGACTGGCAAGATTCCTGGTCCACCAACTCAGCCCAGGTAAGCTGGCCAGCACCCTGATGAAACAAAGCTCTAGGCTTAAGAGACACTTCAGACCTCCACATCTACACAGATGGTAATTTTATCAGTTATATTTATCTCCACTGAACGTTTGTGCTAATGATATGACTTCACATGATTTTTGGAAGGAAGAGAGAAACCAATAGAATGGGTCAAAATTCTGCTGAATATTTAATGTCTTTAACCAGCTATACTGTTTATTGCAGCTGTCCCTTTGACCAACATGGTGTTTAGATATACTCTGCCTTCCAAAACACCATAGCATCATTGTCTACCCTTCTGTGAAGGGTGGGACCCAGCTTTTACTTACTTTCATAGCTAAGTAATGTGTAGCCTTATGGACATGTTTCTGGACACAGGAAGGAACCACGTCACTCTCAGTGGCTGTGGGTCACCAGTGTTCCCGGGTAGCCATAGAGATCCATGTTCACTCTGATTGGGCCATTTCCTCCCTCCTGGTAGTGGCAGTTGAAAACATCCTCTTGGCTATGAAAATGTTGGATGCTTGCGAGGAAGAGGGAATTATTGCCCTTTAACTTCTAGCAAGCAGGTTGGCTGCAGGCCCAGGATCTGTAGGGGAAAATATTGAATCTATGTCCAGACTCAAGATATGTGGTGGTGGGAGGATAACCTAGCAAAAGTGAGAGAATTTGGCCCCTGGCTCAGCCAAGCTAACCAAGGCGGTTGTCTCAAGCCATGATTTCCAGCTTTCTGGAAGATGATCTTTAAGTTTTTCCTGTTCTCCCACTGGGAGTTTGATGTTCCTGTGTTGGGAGCAGACAGTGGAGAGTAGGTGACTGGCGAGAGATCTGTTTCATGTGGCATACCCTGGTCTGAATTTGCTTGTAGGACACCCACCTGATCCAGAGCATGTGAGACAGAAGAATCCTTCTCCTGGTAAGTCTGAGGAAGAGGTACACCCTTAGGAGGTAGAGACACCTGGAGACTCCACATCCAGGGAAAACGAAGGTTGCTGAATGTCTCTGTTTCATCCTTGGGTCCCACTCCAAATTCTCCATGTTCACCTGGTTTCTAGTTTTTGTTGTGGGTCTGTGTAGGATTGTACATCTTTTTCCCTCTTGCATTCAAACTGCTACAGTTGCTTGACACAGGTGACCTTCCAGGACCCTAGGTTTTGGCACACATTGCTTCTCTCTTGCAGAGAAACCCGTGTGATGCTTATTTGCTTTTGGCCTGTTGTTCAACAACATGTTTGCTGGATTTTGACAACAGGAGAAGCAACTGGGAAGACAGAGTCATAGCACGTGACTGCACGGAGAAGAGGCTGGAAAGCAGCTGCGTTTGTCATCTATGCAAGGCCTCTAAAGCAAAGGCCATGGGGTGGATTGCATCCAGATTTCTGTGCTGCAAACCCTTGGTTGGTGTAGTCATCTCCACCTACTGTGTGTCATGAGGGTAGTCGCAGAGGATGTCCTTTCTTCTTCCTCCAGTTGTAAACTGGAGAGTTGACTAGGCATGTAGCCTCTTCTGACAGACCTTTCCCAAGATCCCCACTGTGGCTGCCCACAAGTGGATCTCTCTGTTGTTGTTGTTGTTGAATAATGTCCCACTGTTGTGTTCACAACCACTCCCTGATACCTCCCAACTAATACGGAGAGTACCTGGTGATCCCTCATTCTTTGTGACTGAAATTTCATCCTTGCTACCTCAGCAGGGTCACTAGAGAACAGGCAGAGGTGAATGTTTGCCAGCCCTTCCTGGTGCCACAGACTGAGTGTGATTTGACTCCTTCCCTGTATTCGGACCAGCTTAATGGCATCCAGCTGTATAGAAATTTTCAGTTCTCAATAAAGGGAAGAAAAGTCCGCTTGCTCCATTTGGAAATGTGTGAGTAGTCTCTGGTGATAAAGCTTAAAATGAGGTCTCAGACAGAACTCACAATTCTCAGAGTCTGAAGTCTGGAGGAGTCTGACAGATGTCACTTCTCTACCCAGCTATCAAAGGCACATGTCTTCTGAATCAGCATCTGAGGGGGGGGTGTGACCATGAACATGGGGTAGGTCAGTGATCCCTGCTCTCTTCCTTGTCTTAGGCCATGACTGAGTCACCCTGAGTCCACCGTCAGGATGTTAGACCCAAGGTAGTTGGGACCGGTTGACATTCACTCATGGAGCACAACCCCAAAAGATGTCTGTCAGACCTCCCATGTTCTTTTCCTGCTGTACAGTTTGTTGGTGTTCCCTTGGTCAAAATGGTGTTCTGTTATTCTCAGCCTGCCAAATGTCCCTAGCATTGTTGCCCACTCCTCTATGGAAGAAGGGACTCAGGTTTTACTGAACGTATCTTTAAGATCTCTGTTTTGTGAGTAGCTCTGTTTATAATTAAGCAGTGTGTAGACATGCTTCTGGACACAGGAGGGAGCTGCATCACTTTCAGTGGCTGTGGGTCACCAGTATTGCCGGGTAGCCACAGAGATCCATTTTCACTCCGATTCTACTATTTTCTCCCTTATGCCTGTGGCAGCTGAAAACATCCTCTCAGTTATGAACAAGCTGGGTGGTTGCAGAGAGAGAAGGAACTATTTCCCTTTTCCTTCTAGAAAGCAGGTGGACTGAGAGCCCAGGATCTGTGGGAAAAACACTAGATCCATGTCCAGTCTCAGGACGCATGGTGGTAGGAGGATAACCTAGCAGAAGAGGCAGATTTTGGAACCTGGCTCAGTCAAGCTAACTAAGGCGGTTGTCTCAAGCCATTATCTCCCGTTTTCTGGAAGACAACCTTTAAGTTTTTCCTGTTTTCCCACTGGGAGTTTGATGTTGCTGTTTGGGGAGCAGACAGTGGAGGGGAGGTGTCCGAAGAGGAATCTGCTTCATGTGACAAACCGTGGTCTGAATTCACTTTTAGGAATCCTGCCTGATGCAGACAATCTGAGACACTCGAAAGCATCTTTCTCCTGGTAAGTTTGAGGCAGAGGTACTCCTTAAGGGGTAGGAACACGTAGATCTCCACGTCCAGGGAAAACAAAGGGTGTTACTGAATGTCTCTGTTTCATTTTTTGGGCCCAACCTAATTCTCTGTGTTCACCAGGTTTCCTGATTTTGTTGTGGGTCCTGTGTAGGTTTTCACCTCTTCTTGCATTCTAACTGCTACTGTTGCTTGATGCAAATGAACTCACGGGACCCAGGGTTTTTGGCACACATTGCTTCTCTCTTGAAGAGAAACTGGTGTGATGCCTATTTGCTTTTGACCTGTTGTTCCGCAACATGTTTGCTGGATCTTGACAGCAGGAGAAGCAAATGGGAAGAGAGAGTCATAGCACATGACCACATGAGAAGAAGAGACTGGAAAACAGCCGCCTTTTTCATCTATGCAAGGCCTCTAAATCATAGGTCACAGGATGGATTGGATTCAAATTTCAAGACTGTACTGCAAGCCGTTGGCTCTTTTAGTCATCTCCACATACTGTGTGTCAGGAGGGTAGCTGCGCAGGATGTCTTCTTTTCTTCCTCCTCCACTTGTAATCTGCAGAGTTGACTGAGCGTGTGGCCTCTTGACAGACCATTCCCATGTATCCCCAATTGGTCCCCCACACAAGAGGATCTCTCTGTTGTTGAATATTGTCCCATTGTTGAGTCCACAGCCACCCCTTGATGCCTCCCGTCTAATTCAGCTAGTACCTGGTGGTCCTTCTTTCTTTCTGAATGATCTTCCACCCTTGCCACCTCAACAGGTTCACTAGTGAAGTGGCAGTGGTCAACATTCACCAGCCTTTCCTGATGCCACAGACCGAGTGTGATCTGACTCCTTCCCTGTATTTGGACCAGCCTAACGACATCCAGCTGTATGGGAGTCCTCAGTTTTCAATGGAGGGAGGAAATGTCCCTTTGCTTCACTTGGAAATGCGTGAGTAGTTTCTGGTGAACATGAGGAAGCTTCCACTGAGGTCTCAGGCAGACCTCATTGTCCTTAGAGCCTGAAGTCTAGAGGAGGCTGGCAGGTGTCAACTCTTCTACCCAGGTATCCTAGGCACATATCTCTGGAATCAGCCTCTGGGAGTGGGTGTGAACATGAACATGGGGGTAGGTCAGCAATTCCTGTTCTCTTCCTTGGCCTAGGCCATGATTGGATCACCTTGAGTCTACTGTCAGGATTTAGGCCCAAAGCAGGTGGGACCAGTACATTCACTCTTGGAGCACCACCCCAAAAGGTGGTCAGATCTTCTCCACATTTCATGTCTTTTCTCTCCGTGTGGTTTGTCGGTGTTCCTTTGGACAACACGGCATTTGGTTACTCTCTGCCTTCCAAAAGCCTGTCACTTGTTGCCTACCCCTCTAAGGAGGGTGGGAAACAGGTTTCACTGAACGTGTCTTTAAGATCTCTGTTTTCTGAGTAGGCCTGTTCATAGCTAAGCAGTGTGTAGCTTTATCGATATGCTTGTTTACACAGGAGGGAGCCGCGCCACCCTCAGTGGCTGCGGGTCACCAGTATTCCTGGGCAGCCACAGAGATCCATTTTCACTCCCATTGGACCATTTCCACCCTAAAACCTGTGGCAGCTGAAAATGTTCTCTCAGCTATGAACAAGCTGGGTGCTTGCAGAGGGAGAGGGAACTATTGTCCTTTTCCTTCGAGAAAGCATGTGGACTGCAGATCCAGGATCTAAGGGGAAAAAGATTGGATCCATGCCCAGACTCATGGCATGTGGTGGTGGAGCATAACCTAGTGAAGAGGGATATTTAGGCCCCTGGCACAGCAAAGTTAACCAAGGTGGTCATCTCAAGCCATGATCTCTGACTCTGTGAAAGACAACCCTTAAGTTTTTCCTGTTCTCCCACTGGGATTTTGATGTTGCTGTGTTGGAACCAGACAATGGAGGCGGGGAGGTGTCTGGAGAGGGATCTGCCTCACGTGACAAACCCTGGTCTGAATTTGCCTGTAGGAAACCTACCTGATGCAGAGCATCTGAGATACTCAGATGTGTCCTCCTCCTGGTAAGTCTGAGGAATAGGTACACCCTTAGGAGGTAAGAGCACCTGGAGACTCCACATCCAGGGAAAACGAAGGGTGCTGAATGTCTGCTTCCTTTTTTGGGCCCACTCCAATTCTCCGTGTTCACCAGGATTCCTGGTTTTGTTGTGGGTCCTGTGTAGGTTTGCACCTCTTCTTCATTCTTGCCTTCTAACAGCTACTGTTGCTTGACGCAAATGAACTCACAGGACCCGAGGTTTTCGGCACATATTGCTTCTCTCTTGCAGAGTAACTGGTGTGATGCCTATTTGCTTTCGACCTGTTGTTCTGCAACATGTTTGCCAGATTTTGACAATAGGAGAAGCAAATGGGAAGCGAGAGTCATAGCACATGACTGCCTAGAGTAAAAGAGGCTGGAAAGCAGCCACAATTTTCATCTATGCCAGGCTTCTAAATCACAGGTCACAGGATGGATTGGATTCAAATTTCCACACTGTATCGCAAACCATTGCCTCTTTTAGTCATCTCCACATACTGTGTGTCAGGAGGGTAGCCGCGCAAGATGTCCTTTCTCCTACATCTTCTGCTTGTAATCTGCAGAGCTGACAGAGTGCGTGGCCTCTTCTGACACACCGTGCCCATATATCTCCACTTGGTCCACCCCACAAGGGGAATCTCTCTGTTGTTGTTGAATTATGTCCCATTGTGGCATCCCCAAACACCACCTGACGCCTCCCGCCTAATTCAGCTAGTACGGGTGGCCCTTCTTTCTTTCTGAATGATCTTTCACCCTTGCCCCCTCAACAGGATCACTACAGAAGTGGCAGAGGCGAACTTTTACCAACCTTTCCTGGTGCCACAGACCCAGTGTGATTTGACTCCTTCCCTGTATTTGGACCAGCCTAACGACATCCAACTGTATGAGAATCCTCAGTTTTCAATGGAGGGAGGAAATGTCTCTTTGCTTCATTTGGAAATGCGTGAGTAGCTTCTGGTGAACATGAAAAAGTTTCAACTGAGGTGTCAAGCCGACCTCACTGTCCTCAGAGCTTGAAGTCTAGAGGAGGCTGGCAGGTGTCACATCTCTACCCAGGCATCCTAGGCACATATCTTTGGAATCAGCCTCTGGGGTTGGGGGGTGTGAACCTCTGAGGTAGGTCAGCGATCCTTGCTCTCTTCCTTGTCTCAGGCCATGACTGTGTCAACCTAAGTCCTCTGTCAGGATTTACCCCAAAGCATGTGGGGCCAGTACATTTGCTCTTGGAACACAATTCAAAAAGGTGTCTGTCAGACCTTCTGCTCCCCATATCATGCCTTTTGTTTGCCATACGGTTCTTTGATGTTCCCTTCATCAACAATGCATTCTGTTATTCGTTGCATGACAGATTCCGATAGCATTGTTGCCTACCCTTCTGTGGATGGTGGGACCCAGGTTTCACTGAACGTGTCTTTAGGATCTCTTGTTTTTTTAGTGGGCCTGTTCATAGCTCAGCAGCATTTAACTTTTACTGACATCCTTGGGGACACAGGAGGGAGTCACATCCTTCTCAGTGTTTTCAGGTCACCAGTATTTATGGGTAGCCACATAGATCCATTTTCACTTGGACCATTTCCACTTTAAAGCCTGTGGCCACTGAAAATGTCCTCTCAGCTATGAACAAGCTGGGTGCTTGCAGAGGGAGAGAGAACTATCGCCCTTGCTTTCTAGAAAGGAGGTGGGCTGCAGGCCCAGGATGTATGGGGGAAAAGTTTGTATCCATGCCCGTCCTCATGACACGTGGTGGTGGGAGGATAACCTAGTAAAGAGGAAATTTGACTCCTAGCTCAGCCAAGCTAACAAATGCAGCTTCTCAATCTCTGACTTTGTGGAAGATGATCCTTAAGTTTTCCTGGTTCTTCCGCTGGCAGTTTGATTTTGCTGTGTTGGAAGCAGACAGTGGAGGGGAGGTGTCTTGAAAGGGATGTGCCTAATGTGACAAACCCTGATCTGAATTCACTTGTAGGAATACCACTTCATGCAGAGCATCTGAGACACTCAGAAGCATCCTTCTTCTGGTAAGTCTGTGGAAGTGGTACACACTTAGGATGTAGGAACACCTGAAGACTCCACATCCAGGGAAAATGAAGGGTGCTGAATGTCTCTGATTCATTTTTTGGGCCCACCCCAAATTCTCTGTATTTACCAGCTTTCCTGATTTCATTGTGGATCCTGTGTAGGTTTGCAACTCTTCTTCCCTTTTGCATTCTTACTGCTACTGTTGCTTGACGTAAATGATCTTATGGGACCTGTGGTTTAGGTACACACTGCTTCTTCTTGCAGAGAAACCGGTGTGTGTCTATTTGCTTTTGACCTCTTGTTCTGCAACATGTTTGCCAGATTTTGACAACAGGAGAAGCAACTGGGAAGAGAGTCATAGCACATGACCACATGGAGAATAAGAGACTGGAAAGCAGCCACAGTTTTCGCCTATGCAAGGCCTCTAATGCAAAGGCCATGGGATGGATTGAATTCAAATTTCAAATCTGTACTACAAACCCTTGACTGTTTTAGTCATCTCCACATACTGTCTGTCATGAGGGTAGCTGCGCAGGATGTCCTCTTCCCTTCCTCCTCCACTTGTAATCTACACAGTTGACTGAGCGCATGGCCTCTTCTGACAGTCCATTCTTATTTATCTCCACTTGGTGCCCCCCACAAGAGGATCTCTCTGTTTTTGTTGAATAATGTCCCACTGTTGTGTCCACAACCACTCCATGATGCCTCCCAATACTCAGCTAGTACCTGGTGGACCCTTTTTCTTTGTGCTGATCTTTCACCCTTGCTACCTTACGTTTAAACTGGTACAGTTTCTTGACACAGGTGTCCTCATGAGACCTGAGGTTTTGGCACACATTGCTTCTCTCTTCCAGAGAAACCAGTGTGATGCCTATTTGCTTTCGGCCTGTTGTTATGCATCATGTTCGCTGGATTTTGACAACAGGAGAAACAACTGGGAAGAGAGAGTCATAGCACATGACCACATGGATAAGAAGAGGCTGGAAAGCAGCCTCGTTTGTCATCTATGCAAGGCCTGTAAAGCAAAGGCCACAGGGTGGATTGCGTCCAGATTTCAAGACTGTATTGCAAACCCTTGGCTGTTTTAGTCATTGCCACATACTGTGTGTTATGAGGGTTGCCGTGCAGGATGTCCTTTCTCCTCCCCCCTCCACTTGTAATCTGTAGAGTTGACTGAGCCCGTGTCCTCTTCTGACAGATTGTTCCCATGTAGCCTCACTGGGTCCCCCCCAGAAGAGAATTTCTTTGTTGTCGTTTTTGTTGAATAATGTCACATTGTTGTGTCCACAACCGCTCCCTGTTGCCTCCCACCCAATTCAGCTAGTATCTGGCAGTCCCTCATTCCTTGTGACTGACTGACCTTTCGCCCTTGACACCTCAACAGGGTCACTAGAGACTTGGCAGAGGTGAATGTTCACCAACCCTTTTGGGTGCCAGAGACTGAGCGTGATTTGACTCCTTTCCTGTATTCAGACCAGCCTACCTGCATCCATCTGTTCAGGAATCCTCAGAACTCAATTGAGGGAGGAAAAGTCTGCTTCCATCATTTGGAAATGCGTGAGTAGTCCCTGGTGAACATGATGAAGCCTCCAGTGATGTCTCAGGCAGACCTCACCGTCCTCAGAGCCTGAGGCTAGAGGAGGCTGGCAGGTGTCACTTCTCTGCCTAGGTATCACAGGCACATGTCTTTTGAATCAGCCCCTAGGGTGTTATGTGACCATGAACATTGGGTATGTCAGTGATCCCTGCTTTCTTCCTCATCTCAGGTCATGACTGTGGCACCCTGAATCCACTGTCAGGATGTTAGGCCCAAGGCAGACGGGACCAGTTGATAGTCATTTATGGAGCACAATGCCAGAAGGTGTCTGTCAGACCCTCTGCTCCACATTTCCTGTCTTTTGCCCACTGTACTGTCATCGTCCATGTTCCCTTGGTCAGCATGGCGTTATGTTATTCCCTGCCTGCCATACACCCATAGCATCATTGCATGCCCCTCTTTGCACCGTGGGGCCCAGTTATCACTGAACGTGTCTTTAAGATCTTTGTTTTGTGAGTAGCCCTGTTCATAGCTAAGTAGTGTGCAACCTTTTCGACATGCTTGTCGGAGCCACGTCACTCTCGTTGACCACGGGTTACCAATATTCCCAGGACAGCCACAGAGATCCATTTTCACTCGGATGAGCCTTTTCCTTCCTCAGGCCTGTGGCAGCTGACAAAATAATACTCAGCTATGAACAAGCTGGGTACTTGCTGAGGGGGAGGGAAATAGTGTCCTTTCCCTTCTAGAAAGCAGGTGGTCTGCAGGCCCAGGATATGTAGGGAAAAATATTGAATCCATGCCCTGACTCTGGATGCATAGTGGTGTGAGGGTAACCTAGCAGAAGAGGGAAATTTTGTGTCCCTTCCTCAGCCAAGCTAACCAAGGTGGTCATCTCAAGCCTTGACCTCCAACTTTCTGGAAGATGACCCCTAAGTTTTCCCGTCTCCCACTGGGAGCTTGTTTTTGTTGTGTTGGGAGCAGATAGTGGAGGGGAAGTGTTTGGAGAGGGATCTGCTTCACATGACAAACCCCGGTCTGAATTTGCTTGTAGGAAACCTGCCTGATGCAGAGTATCTGAGACACCCAGGACCATCCTTCTCCTGGTAAGTCTGAGGAAGAGGTACACCCTTAGGAGGTATTGACACCTGGAGGGTCCATGTCCAGGGAAGACAAAGGGTGCTGGATGTTCATCCTTTTGGCCCATCCAAATTCTCTTGTTTACCAGATTTCCTGTGTTTTGTTTTGCTTTTCCCTGTTTCATTTAGTCTTCTACAGTTGCTTGACCCAGTTGAACTGAAAGTCAGGAGATTTTTTTTTATAAACTTTGCTCCCTTTTCAGAATCATTTAGTATAATGCCTGTTTCTTTTGGACTTTTGTTTCTCAACTTATTTTTAATTTTTTTCATGTGAAAAAATGAAACTAGGTAGCAAATCATTGCATATCACATTTTGGTGAATAAATGTCGGGAGGCCAAATTTTTTTGGATCAACTAATGCTTGTGAAGCTATTTCCCTGTGTCCTTTGTGTGCTGGTTTTCACACGCTGCTGCAAACCACTGACTCTTTCATTCATCCCTAAATTTTGTGTGTCAAGAAGTTAGTAACATGGCATATCTTTTTTCCTTCTTCCTCTGTTTGTAATCTTTATATTTGACTGAGTGCAATTTCTCTTCCGACAGGCTATTTCCATGTATCCACACTATGCCCCACCAGGAAGAGAATCTTTTTTTGTTGTGTTGAATGTGTTTGCACCATTGTGTTCTGCGACCACTTACTTTTGCCTTTCACATAATTTAGTCTGTTGTGGTCCATCATATGTCTTTTTACTAATCTCTCAACCTTCTACTTTAACAGGGTCAACAGGGAGCTGCCAGAGGGGAAAGTTCCTCACCTGTCTGAGGTGTCATGGAGTAAATATTACTCAAGTCTGTCTATGATTTTTGATGTGCTGAACTCATACCAACATTATAAAATTAATCTTTCCTCAGTGAAGGGAGGAAAAGTATACTTGTGCAATGATGGAACTCGTGAGTATTCATGGTGAACATTATGAAGCTTCGATTATGTCCTGTAGAGACCCTACAGTCCTCAGACCCCAATCTCTGCATTTTACTGAACGGTGACATTTCTATAACCAGGTCTCATACATAAATTTTATTTTAAGCAGACTGTAATGGGGTTGAGACAATGAATATGGGGTAGGTGAGGAAACTGCTTGCTTTCCTATCTCAGGCCATGACTATGTCATTCTGAATCTACCATCTGGATATTAGACCCCAAACAGGTGCAACCAGTTCACATCCACTCATAGTACATCCCTGAAAGATATCTGTCAAACTACTGATTGCATTTTAATGTCTTTTTCCAATTGTGTTGTTCATCATCAGGTTTTTTGTTTTGTTTTGTTTTTTCAGCATTATGTTTTGATTTTCTATGCCTGCCAAAGAGCAGTAGCACCCTGTCTTTACCTGTGTTGAACATTTGACCCAGGCTACTAAACCTAGCTCCAGGGTCAATGTTTTGTGAGTTAGGTTGTTTCAAGCTAAGTAGTGTATTGCCTTATTGACATGTTTCTGGAGACAAGCTGGAGCCTTGTCACTCTTAGTGGCCTTGAGTCACCAGTGTTCCCATGAGGCCTCAAAGATTCATTTTCACTCAGATTCAGCAATTTCCGCCCTCTTTCTGATGGAAGCTGGGAATATCTTCTCAACTCTGAACAAGTTGGGTACTTGCTGAGGGAAAAGGAAATATTGCTATTTTCCTTCCAGAAAGTAGGTAGACTGCTGGCCTAGGATCTATGGGGAAAAAGTTTGGATTCATGCCCAGACTCAGGATGCGTGATCCTGGGAGGATAACCTACCAGCACAGCAAAGCTAACCAAGACAGTTGTGTCAAGTTGTGATCTCTGGCTTTCTGAAATCCAACCCTGAAATTATTCTGTTCTCACAGTGGGAGATTTATGTTGCAGTTTTGGGATGGGACATGATTGGAGAGCAATCTCCTTAATGTGACAGAACCATGTCTCATTTCATTCATAGGAAACCTATCTAATGCAGATCTCATGAAACTCCCAGACCCATCATTTTCCTGGTAAGTCTGAGGAATGGGTAGATTCTAGGAGAGTGTGGATACCTGGAGACTCCACATTCAGAGAAAACCAGAGATTTCTGAATATTTGTATTTCATCCTTTTTTTTTTTTTTTTTTTTTTTTTGAGTTGGAGTCTCACTCTGTCACCCAGACTGGAGTGCAGTGGCCGCTCCCGGCCACCGCAGCCTCGACCTGCTGGGCTCCGGTGATCCTTCCGCCTCAGCCTTCCAAGTAGCTGGAACTACAGGCGCGCGCTACCACGCCCGGCTAATTTTTGATTTATTGTAGAGATGAGGTCTTGTCAAGTTGCCCAGGCAGGTATCGAAGCCGCGGGCTCAGGCAATCCACTCACCTCAGCCTCCCAAAGTGCGGGATTACAGGCTGAGCCACCGAGCCCGGCATATTTCATCCTTTCAGCCACTATCATATTTCTGTCTTCACAGCGTTTTCTATTTTAGTTATAAGTCTGGTATAGGTTTTCATTTCTTCTACACTCATACATTCAATCATTTATACCTACAGATTGAGATGTACTTGTGTAATCCAAGATTTGTTGTAAACGTTGCTTCTCTCTTTTTTTTGTTTTTTGTTTTGTTAACATTTTGTTAGTTTTTTATTTTCCTTTATTTAAAAAAAAATTATTTTAAAGATGTGGGGTACAATTCAGGGTTTGGTATGCAGATGTTCATAGTGCATAGTGCAGTTACCCTTATTGATGAGGTGTGTCCCTCCCCTCCTGTGGCAGTTTCCCACTACTGCCAACCTCTTTCATATAGTATTATAATTGTTCAATGTCCACTTATGAGTGAGAACATAAGGTACTCTATTCTTTGTTTCTGTAATAGATCATTGAGTACTATAGACTCTAAATCCATCCAAGTTGTTGTGAAGTCCATATGTTAGTCCTTCTTTGTGGCTGCATATTATATTGGGTATTTGTACCACTCTTTTAAAAATCCAGTCCAATTTCAATGGGCAGCATAGTTGGTTCCATGTTTTTGCTATTGTGAACAGTGCTGCAGTAAACATGTATAAGCAAATATCTTTTTTGTAGAATGATTTGAGTTTCTCTGGGTATATTCCCAATAGTGGGATTACTGGGTCAAATAGAAGGTCAACATTGCTTCTCTTATGAGATCATTTATGTAATGCCTGTTTGCTTTTGACCTATTGATCCTCAACATATTTTTAGTTTAGTTTTTTTTTCTATGAAAAAAGAAATGAGGAAGAGAATCATTTCACATACCACTATGGAAAATAAAAGACAAGAAGGCATAAGTTTTTAGAACCCTCAACATGCCTATAACGTAATATACATATGTCTACTGCATACCAAATTCATACTTTACTGCAAACCTCTGACTCTTTTTTTTTTTTGAGTTGGAGTCTCACTCTGTCACCCAAACTGGAGTGCAGTGGCTGCTCCCGGCCACTGCAGCCTCGACCTGTTGGGCTCTGGTAATCCTTCCGCCTCAGCCTTCTGAGTACCCAGAATTACAGGCATGCACTACCATGCCTGACTGATTTTTGATTTATTGTAGAGATGAGGTCTTGCCAAGTTGCCCAGGTGGGTCTCGAACCCACAGGCTCAGGCAATCCACTCATCTCAGCCTCCCAAAGCATGGGATTACAGGCTGAGCCACCAAGCCCGGCTAAACCTCTGACTCTTTAAGTCATCCCTAAAGACTGTGTGTTAGAGGGTACTACAACACAATGTCCTTTCTCCTTCCTTCTCAATTTGTAATCTGGGGATTTTACTGAGACCATTCCTCTTCAGAAAGACCATTCTCATGTATCTACCCAAAGTCACAACAGGAAGATAATCTGTTTTTGTTGCATTTGAATAGGTTTGCACCATTGTGTTCTGCAGCCACTCTCTTTTGACTCCTTTCTAAGTGAGCTAATCCTTTTTATTTGTTTATTTTTGATTCGTAGAAGGTTGGAGTCTCACTCTGTCACTGAGGCAGGAGTGCAACGGCACACTCATGGCCACCTCAGCCTCAACCTACTGAACTCAGGTGATCCTTCCACCTCAGCCTTTCAAGTAGCTGGAATTACAGGCTGTGCTACCATTCTCAGCCCAGTTTTTGATTTATTGTAGAAAGGATGTTTCACCAAATGTCTCAGGCTGGTCTTAATCTATGGGCTCAGGCATATCACGTGATGTGGCCTTCTGAGGGCTGGGATTACAGATGTTAGCCACTGTGCCTGACTTCATGTCTTTTTGCTAATCTTTTCCCTTACAACTTTAAAACAGGGTCAAGAGGGATCTGCCAGAAGGGAGAGTATCTCAAAAGTCCGAGGTGTCATGGAGTAAATGCTATTCAACTCCTTCCATTTTTCCTGATGTACTGAACTCATACCAATCCTATAAAAGAAAATTGTCCTCAATTAAGGAACGAAAACAACCCAAGGGCCACGACAGAAGTAGTGAGTACTCTCTGATGAACATTATAAACCCCCAATGATGTACCAGTGTTGCGTTCTAGTCTTTAAATGGGAACTCTAGATTAGGCTGAGAGGTGTCATTTCTATAACCAGCTATCATACAAACAAATTGTTTGAAGCATTCTCTAGAGTGGGCCGTGATTATGAATATGAGGTGGGTCAGCAAACTCTGATCACTTCCCTGTCTCAGGCCATGACTGTGTCACCCTGAGTTCACTGTCAGGATTCTAGTCCCAAAGCAGATTTGACCAGGTCACATTTACTTATGTAGGACATTCCAAAAGGTATCTGTCAGACTTGTTGATTAGATTGTAATGTTTCCTGCTGGTTGTAATGTTCCTCGTATTTTTTTTTCTTCTCATCAGCCTTGTTTTTTTCGAGTTGGAGTCTCACTCGGCCGCCCAGACTGGAGTGCAGTGGCCACTCCCGGCCACCGCAGCCTCGACCTGCTGGGCTCCGGTGATCCTTCTGCCTCAGCCTTCCAAGTAGCTGGAATTACAGGCATGCACTACCATGCCCGGCTGATTTTTTGATTTATTGTAGAGATGAGGTCTCACTGCCCAGGTGGGTCTCGAACCCACAGGCTCAGGCAATCCACTCACCTCAGCCTCCCAAAGGTGTGGGATTACAGGCTGAGCCACCGAGCCTGGCTCAGCCTTGTTTTTTTGATATTCTGTGCATGGCAAAAACACACTAACATTTTTTCCTCACTGTTGTGGAGGATGTGTCCTAGGCTACTATACCTAGCTCTATGAGCTATCTTTTGTGAGTTAGTCTGTTCGCAGCTCTTCAGTGAATTGGCTTGTTGACATGTTTCTGGATACAAGATAGAGCCTTGCTACTGTCAGTGTTCACAAGTCACCGTGTTTTTATGTGACCGGGGAGATTCATTTTCACTCAGAGTCAGTGGGTACTTATTCGAGTTGTGAAGAACCTTTCAACTGACAACAAGCTGGGTAAAGCTGTGGAAAAGGGAAATATGGTCATTTTCCTTCTAGAAAGTAGGTGGGCTGCTGGCTTAGCATCTGTGGGGAAAAAGATTGGATCAGTGCTTAGACTCAGTACAGATTTACTGGGATGATAATTTACCAGACTAGGGCAATTTTCCTCCTGGCTCAGCAAAGCTAGCCAAGACAGTTGTCTCAGCCTATGGTCTCACGCCTTCTGGATTATGACTCCTGAATTTTCCTGTTCTCTCTGGGAGACTGATGTCATTTTGTATGCTTCGGAAGTGTGTGGAGAGGTATCTGTTTAAGGTAACAGAACCTTGTCTGAATTCAATTGTAGGTAATCTAAATACTGCAGATCACAAGCAACACCAGGATCCATCGTGCTCCTGGTAAGTCTGAGGAATGGGCTACCCTTAGGAAGCCAATGACACCTGCAAATTCCACACTTAGGGAAAACCAGAGAGTGCTGGATCTGAATTTTATCTTTTAAGCCACCCTAAAGTCTCCATGTTCACAATGTTTCCTGTTTTTGTTGTGGGTCCTGCAGAGGTTTTCATTTCTTCTACCCTCTTCCATATAATTACCTACAGTCATTTGAGTGAGGTGAACTCATGCAACCCTTGATTTTGAGTAAACATTGCGGCTCTTTTTCTGATCATCCAGTGTCATGCATATTTGCTTTAGATCCGTGGTTTCTCCACGTTTTCAGGGTTTTACCAACAGAAAAAGAAACTAGGAAAAGAATCATAGCACATCACAATATGAATAATAAAAGCATGGAGGGCAAAAGTTTTGAGTAGTCACGAAATGCTTAAAAAGCAAAGTCCATGTGGCCATTGCATGACAATTTCCAGAGTATGCTGTAAATGACTGTCTCTTTCAGCCGTCATAAATGTGTGTTGAGGTTAGCAACACAGAATGACCTTTCTCCTTTCCCCTCAGCTTGTAACCTGGAGATTTGACTGAGACCATTTCTCTTCTGACTATCATTCCGATGTATCCATGCAAAATCCCACTAGGAAGAGCATCTTTTTTTGCTGTGTTTGAATAAGTCTGCACCACTGTGTTTTGCGACCACTCCCTTTTGACTCCCATCTAATTGAGCTCTAATCCTTTGTGATTCCTCACATCTTTTAAATTATTTATTTGTGAGTTGTGGGAGGTTGGAGTCTCACTCTGTCACCGAGGCAGGCATGCAATGGTACGCTCATGGCCATCTCAGCCTCAACCAGCTGAACTCTGGTGCTCCTTCCAACAAAGCTTTCCAAGTAGGTGCTACAGGTGTGCACAACCATTCCCATCTCAGTTTTTTATTTATTGTAGAAAGGATGTCTTACCAAGTGTCCCAGGCTGGTCTTAATCTATGGTCTCAGGCAGTTCACTTGATTTGGCCTCCCGAGTCCTGGGATTACAGATGCTAGCCACTGTGCCTAGCTTCTCAAGTCTTTTAACTAATCCTTTGACCTTCCAACTTTAACAGGGTCAAGAGGGACCTGCTAGAGGGAGAAGTTCCTCGAAAGTCTGCGGTGTCTTGGAGTAAATACTATTCAACTCCTTCCATTTTTTTTGATGTATTGAACTCATACCCATCTTATAAAAGAAAATTGTCCTCAATGGAGGGACGAAAACTTCACTTGGGCCATGATGGAACTAGTGAGTACTCCATGGTGAAGGTTATAAAGCTCCTATTATTTTCAGAGAGACCTCAGACCCAGAACTTTAGATTAGGCTGAGAGGTGTCATTTCTATCACCTGCTATCAGACACACATATTGTATTAGCAGTCTCTATAGTGGTGTGTAATTATGAACTTCGGGTGGGTCAGCGAACTCTGCTGGCTTCCTTGTCCCAGGACATGAGTGTGTCACTGTGAGTCTACTATCAGGATCTTTGTCCCAAAGCAGGTTTGACCATTTCACATTCACCTATGTAAGATATCCCCAAAAGGTATCTGTCAGACTTGGTGAATAGATCGTAATGTTTCCTGCCAGCTGTAATGTTTCTTGTATTTTTCAATTCTCATCAGCATTGTTTTTTTGATATTCTGTGCCTGGATAAAAGGCAATCGTATTTTTGCCTACACTGCATTGAGGTTGTGACCCAGGCTGCTACACCTGGCTCTATGACCTCTCTTTTGGGAGTTAGCCTGTCCATTGCTCTTCGGTGTCTTGCCTTGGTGACTTGTCTCTGGATACAAGATGGAGCATCGTCACTGTCAGTGGTCACGAGTCACTGTGTTCCTATGAGTCCACAGAGATTCATTTCACCGAGAGTCAGAAATTTTCTTTCTTATTCTAATTCTAATCACAGCTGGGAAAAACTTTTCAACTGAGAACAATCTGGGTACTTGCTGGGGAACAGGCAATTATTGTCATTTTCCTTCCTGAAAGGAAGTGGGCTACTGGCCTAGAATCTGTGGGGAAAAAGATTGGATCAGTGCCTAGACTTAGGTCAGATGATACTGAAATGATAATTTACCAAACAGGGCAATTATTTCTCCCGACTCAGCAAAGCCAACCAAGAAAGTTGTCTCATCCATGATCTCATGCCTTCTGGATATGATTCCTAAATTTTCCTGTCCTCACTCTGGGAGACTGATGTCATTGTGTGTACCTGGGAAACATCTGGAGAGGGAGCTGCTTAAAGTGACAGAACTTTGTCTGAATTCAATTGTAGGCTATCTAAATACTGCAGATCTTAAGCAGAATAAGGATCCATTGTGCTCCTGGTAAGTCTGAGGAATGGGCTACCCTTAGGAAGCCAATGACACCTAGAAGCTCCACACTTAGGGAAAACCAGAGAATGCTGGACATCTGAATTTTATCTTTTAAACCACCCTGAAGTCTCCATTTTCACAATGTTTCCTGTTTTGGGTGTGGGTCCTGTAGAGGTTTTCATTTCTTCTACCCTTTTCCATACAATTACCTGCAGTTGTTTGAGTGAGGTGAACTCATGTGACCCGTGATTTTCTGTAAACATAGCCGCTCTATTGCAGATCCTCAAGTGTAATGTGTATTTGCTTTTGACTTGTGGTTCCTCAACATGTTTTAAAGGTTTTACTAACAGAAAAAGTGGCTAGTGAAAGAATCTCAGCACACCACAATATGGATAATAAAAACTCACAAGGCAAAATTTTAAGAAATCATGGAATGCTTGTAAAGTTATCCATGTGGCCACTGTATAACAACTTCCAGAGTATGCTGTACATGGCTGTCTCTTTCAGTCATCTGTAAATACTTGTGTTAAGAAGATAGCAACACAGAAAGTCCTTTGTCCTTTTTCCTCAGCTTGTAACCTCTAGATTTAACTGTGAACATTCTTCTGACAGACCATTTCCATGTATCCATGCAAAGTACCACCAAGAAAAGCATCATTATTTGTTGTGCTAGAATAAGTTTGCACCATTGTGTCCTGCGACCACTCCCTTTTGACTTTCATCTAAATGAGCTAATCCTTTGAGATATCTTAGGTCTTTTTATTTATTTGTTTATTTTTGAGTCGTGGGAGTTTGGCATCTCATGCTTTCACAAAGGCTGGCATGCAATGGCATGCTCATGGCCATCTCAGCCTAGACCAGTTGAATTCAGGTATCCTTCCACCTCAAATTTCCTCAAGTAGCTGGGACTACAGACATGTGTCCTTATGCCCAATAAGTTTTTTTTATTTATTGTAGAAACAAGGTCTCACCAAGTGTCCCAGGCTGGTCTTAATATATGGGATCAGGAGGCCACTTGATTTGGCTTCTTGAAGGCTGAGATTACAGATGTTAGCCACTGCACCTGGCCTCTCATGTCTTGAACTAATCCTTCACCCTTCCAACTTTAATAGGGTGAAGAGGGATCTTGAAGAGGGAAAAGTTCCTCAAAAGACTGAGGTGTCATGGAGTAAGTACTATACAACTCTTCCAATTTTTTTTTTTATGTACCGAACTCCTACAAAACTTATAAAAGAAAACTGTCCTCAGTAAAGGGATGAAAACTCCACATGGGTCATGATGGAACTAGTGAGTACTCTATGATGAACATTATAAATCTCCATTGGTGTCCCAGTGTTACACTCTAGTAATCTTTAGACTGGGAACTCTAGATTAGATTGAGGGGTGTCATTTATATAACCAGCTATCATACACACATATCATTTGAAGCAGTCTCACATATCATTTGAGGAGGGTGTGATTATGAATATGGGGTGGGTCAGCAAACTCTGCTCTCTACCCTGTCTCAGACCATGACTGTGTCGCCCTGAGGCCACTGTCAGGATCTTAGTCCCAAGGTAGGTGTTACCAGTTCTCATTCACCTATGTAGGACATCCCAAAAGGTATCTGTCACACTTGCTGATTAGATTGTAATTTTCCTGCCAGCTGTAATGTTCCTTGTATTTTTTTTAATCTCATCAGCATTGTTTTTTGAAATTCTATATCTGGCAAGAAGGCAGCAGCATTTTTTCCTTACTGCTGTAGAGGGTGTGACCCAGGCTGCTACACTTAGCTCTATGATCTATCTTTTGCGAGTTAGCCTGTTCATTTCTCTTCAGTGATATTGCCTTGTTGAAATGCTTGTGGATACAAGACAGAGCCTTATTACTGTCATGACCGCAAGTCACCATGTTTTTATAAAACTGTGGAAAACAGAAATATTGTCATTTTTCTTCTAGAAAGAGGTATGCTGCTGGCTTAGGATCTGTGGAGGAAAAGATTGGATCAGTGCCTAGACTCAGTATAGATTTACTGGGATGATAACTTGCCAGACCAGGGCAATTTTTCCCCCTGGTCAGCAAAGCCAGCCAAGACAGTTGTCTCAGCCCATGATATCAGGCCTTCTGGATTATGACTCCTGAATTTTCCTGTTCTCTCTCTGGGAGACCGATGTCATTATGTATGCATGGGAAGTGTCTGAAGAGGGATCTGTTTTATGTGACAGAACCTTGTCTGAATTCAACTGTAGAAAATCTAAATGCCACAGATCACAAGCAACACCAAAATCTATCGTACTCCTGGTAAGTCTGAGGAATGGGCTACCATTAGGAAGCCAATGACACCTGAAGACTCCACATTTAGGGAAAACCAGAGAGTGTTGGCTATCTGAATTTTTTCTCTTAAGCCATCCTAAAGTCTCCATGTTCACAATGTTTCCTGTTTTTATTGTGGGTGCTGTAGAGGTTTTCATTTCTTCTACCCTCTTCCATACAATTACCTGCAGTAATTTGAGTGAGGCAACCTCATCTGACCCGTGATTTTGAGGAAACATCGCTGGTCTTTTTCAGACCATCCAATGTCATGCATATTTGCTTTTGACTCGTGATTCTTCAATTTGTTTTCAGGGTTAGCTTACATAAAAAGAGTCTAGGAAAAGAATCACAACACATCACAATATGGAGAATAAATGCATGGAAGGCAAAGGATTTGAGAAGTCACAAAATGCCTAAAAAGCAATGTCCATGTAGCCATTGCATAACAATTTACAGAGCATGCTGTAAACGATTGTTTCTTTCAATCATCCATAAATACTATGTGTTGAGAGGGTAGCAACACAGAATGGCCTTTCTCCTTCCTCCTCAGTTTGTAATCTGGAGATTTGACTGAGACCATTCCTCTTCTGACAGACCATTCCCATATATCCACACAAAGTCCCACCAAGAAGAGAATCTATTTTTGTTGTATTTGAATGAGTTTGCACCATTATGTTCTGCAACCACTCCCCTTTGATGCCCATCTGATTGAACCAATCCTTTGTGATACTTCATGTCTTTAAATTTATGTATTTGTGAGTTGTGGGAGGTTGGCGTCTGACTTTGTCACTTAGGTTGGCATGCAATGGTACACTCATAGCCACTTCAGCCTCGACCTGCTGAACTCAGGTGAGCCTTCCACCAAAGCCTTCCAAGTAGCTGGTACTAAAGGCATGTGCCACCATGCCCAGCTCAGTTTTTGATTTATTGTAGAAACGAGGTCTCAGCAAGTATCCCAGGCTGGTCTTAATTTGTGGCCTCAGGCAGTTCTCTTTATTTGACCTCCCGAGTCTTGGGATTACAGATGTTAGCCATTGCACCTGGCTTCTCATGTCTTAACTAATCTTTTACCCCTCCAATTTTAACAGGGTCAAGAGGGACCTGCCAGAGGATAAAGTTCCTCAAAAGTCTGGGGTGTCTTGGAGTAAATACTATTCAACTCCTTCCATTTTTTTTGATGCACTGAACTCATACCAATCTTATAAAAGAAAATTGTCCTCAATGAAGGGACAAAAACTCTACTTGGGCCATGATGGAACTAGTGAGTACTCCATGGTGAAGGTTATAAAACTCCAATGATGTCCTAGAGAGACACCCTAGTCCTTAGACCCAGAACTCTAGATTAGGCTGAGAAGTGTCATTTCTATCACCTGCTATCAGACACACATATTGTGTTAGCAGTCTCTATAACGGTGTGTGATTATGAACTTTGTGTGGGTCAGCAAACTCTGCTGGCTTCCCCGTTCCAGGCCATGAATGTGTCACCCTGAGCCCACTGTCAGGCTCTTAGGCTCAAGGCAGGTGTAATTAATTCATATTCACCAATGTAGGATATCCCCAAAAGGTATCTGTTAGACTTGGTGAATAGATTGCAATGTTTCCTGCCGGCTGTAATGTTCCTTGTATTTTTGTGTTCTCATCATCATTGTTTTTTTCATATTCTGTGCCTGGCTAAAAGGTAATAGTATTCTTCCTACACTGCTGTTCAGGGTGTGACCCAGGCTGCTACACCTGTCTCTATAATCTACCTTTTGTGAGTTAGCTGTTCATTGCTCTTCAGTGTATTGCCTTGCTGATATGTCTCTAGATACAAGATGGAGTGTAGTCACTGTCAGTGGCCACAAATCACCATGTTTTTATGTGACTGAGGGGATTCATTTTTGCTCAGTTAGTGATATCCTTTCTTATTCTAATTCTAATCACAATTATTTTTCAACTGACAACAATCTGTGTACTTGCTGTGTACAAACAGGAAATTATTGTCATTTTCCTTTCAGAAAGGAAATGGGCTGCTGGCCTAGAATCTGTGGGGGAAAAGATTGGATCAGTGCCCAGACTTAGGTCAGATGATACTGGCATGATAATATACCAAAAAGTGCGATATTTCCCCTGCCTCAGCAAAGCCAACCAAGACAGTTGTCTCACACCATGATCTCAGGCTTTCTGGATTATGACCCTTGAATTTTCCGGTCTAACCCTGGGAGACAGATATCATTGTGTGTGCCTGAGATGTGTCTGGAGTGGGATCTGCTTAACGTTACATAACCTTGTGTGCATTCAATTGTAGGTAATGTAAATGCTGAAGCTCATAAGCAACAGCAGGATTCATTGTGCTCCAGGTAAGTTTGAGGAATGGGCTACCCTTAGGAAGCCAATGACACCTGGAAACTCTATGTTTAGGGAAAACCAGACGGTGCTGGATATCTGAATTTTATGGTTTTTTATTCTCTTTTAACTTTTATTTTGAAATTGTGGGGTACAATTCAGGGTTAGGTATACAAATGTTCATTGTGCAGGTACTCTTATTGATGAGTTACCCCCCCTTCCCCAGGAGGATATCAACTACTGTCAATCCCAACTACCCACTCCCCCACCCCCTCTCCGCAGTTTCCCTCTACTTTCAATCGCTTTCCTACAGTAATACGGTAGATGTTCAAGGTCCACTTATGAGTTAGAACATGTGACACTCAGCTCTTTGTTTCTGTGAGAGATTACTCAATATTATAAACTCTAATTCCATCCCTGTTGCTGCAAAGTTCATGATTTTTTTCTATTTTATGTCTGAGAAATATTCCATTGTATATATGTACCACATTTTTTTATCCAGTCCTCTTTTGATGGGCACCATGGTTGGTTCCATGTTCTTGCTATTGTGAACAATGCTGCGATAAACATACATGTGCAGGTATCTTTTTTATAGAGTGATCTGAGTTCTTCTGGGTATATTCCCAGTAGGGGGATTGCGGGGTCATATGGAAGGTCAATTTTTAGAACTTTTAGGAATTGCCACATAGATTTCTACAGAGGCTGTAGAAGTTTACACTCCCACCAACAGTGTAGAAGTGTTCCCTTTTTACCACATCTCCTCCAGCATCTATTATCTCTTGAGTTATTGATGATGGCCATTTCGACTGGAGTTAGGTGGTGGTATCTCAGTGTAGCTTTAATTTTCATCTCCTTGATGACTAGTGAGGCTGAATATTTTTTCACGTGTCTGTTGGTTGCTTGTATGTCTTCTTTTGAGAAGTGTCTATTCATATCTTTAGCCCACTTTGTAATGGGGCTGTTTGTTTTTTTCTTTTTAGCACATTTGAGTTCCTTGTAGATCCTTGATGTCAGACATGGGGTTGGCAAATGTTTTTTCCCATTCTGTGGGCTGTCTCCGTGCTCTCTTGATGGTTTCTTTTGCTTTGCAAAAATTTGTCAATTTAATAAGGTCCTACTTATCTATCTTATCTCTTATGGCCTAGGCACTTAGGGTTTTGATCAGAAATCAGTTGCCAGCTCCTACTTCCTTAAGAGTGTCTCCTGCATTTTCTAAGGTTCTTACAGTTTGAGGTTTTACATTTAGGTCTGTGATCCATTTAGGTTAATTTTTGTGTATGGGGATAGGTAGGAGTCCTGTTACAATCTCCTGCATGTGGTCAGTCAGTTTTCCCAGCACCATTTACTGAATAGGTTCTCCTCTCCCCAGTAGTGGGTGGTGGAGGCTTTGTTGAAGATGAGTTGGTTGAGAAATTGAGGTTTTGCTTCTGGAGTCTCAATTGTATTCCAGTGGTCTATATGCCTATTCTTAATCAATACCAGGCTGTTTTGATTATTGTAGCTTTATAGCGTAGTTTAAAGTCTGGGAGAGTGATACCTCCTGCTTTGTTGTTGTTTTTTTTGTTGTTGTTGAGGATTATTTGGCTATTCTTGGTTGTTTGTTTTCATTTATGAATTCCTGTATTGTTTTTTCTAGGTCTTAGAAGAATGTTACTGGTAATTTGATGGGTATTGCATTAAATCTGTAGATTGCCTTCAGTAAAATGGACATCTTAACAATGTTCTTTCTTCCAATCTATGAGCATGGAATATTTTTCCACTTGTTTGTGTCATCTTTGATTTCTTTGAGCAGTGTTTTGTAGTTTTCATTGTAAAGGTCTTTTATGTCACTGGTTAGGAAGATGCCAAGGTATTTCTTTTTCTTTTTCTTTTTGGCTATTGTAAATGGAACTGTGCTTTTTATTTGGTTTCTGTTTGTTTATTATTGGTGTATAGAAATTCAGTTGTCTTTTGGACATTTATTTTATAACCTGAGACTTTGCCAAAGTCCTTTAACAGTGCCAGGAGGTTTTTGGCAGGTTCTCTTGGGCTTTCAAGGTATACAATCATGTCATCTGCAAAGAGAGATAACTTGACTTCCTCTTTTCCTATCTGGATACCCCTGGTCGCCTTATTTTCTCTGATTGCTCTAGCCAGTACTTCCAAAACTATGTTGAACAGGAGGGGTGAGAGTGGGCATCCTTGTCTTGTTCCAGTTTTCAGTGGAATTTGTTCCAATTTTTGTCAGTTTAGGAGTATGCTGGCTGTGGGTTTCTTGTAGATGGGTTTTACTATTTTGAGGTATGTTCCACCTATGCCTAGATGTTTGAGGGTTTTTATAAGAAGAGGTGCTGGATTTTATCAAAAGCTTTTTCTGCATCTAATGATGTAATCATGTGGATTTTGTTTTTACATCTGTTGATGTATTTAATTATGTTAATGGTCTTATGATTGAACCAGCCTTGCATCCCAGAGGTGAAGCCTACTTGGTCATGATGAATGATTTTTGAGATGTGTTGTTGAATCCAGTTTGCTAGGATCTTGTTGAGAATTTTAGCATCAATGTTCATCAAAGATATTGGCCTGTAGTTCTCTTTCTTTGTTTGGTCTTTACCTGGCTTGGGTATCAATGTGATGTTAGTTTCATAAAATGATTTGGGGAGAGTACAGTCTTTCTCAATCACTTGGAATACTTCCAATAGATTGGTATCAGTTCCTCCTTGTATGTTTTATAGAATTCTGCTGGAAAACTATCTGGTCCAGGGCTTTTTATGTCGGTAGTTTTCTTATGACAAAATCAATTTCCTTGATTGTTATTGGTTTATTTAGGGTCTCAGTGTCTTCTTGTTTCAACCTAGGGAGGTTGTGTGATGTCAGAAAGTTCTCCATATCCTTTAGGTTTTCAAGTTTGCTTCCATACAATTGTACATAGTAGTCTCTGATAATCTTTTGTATTTCTTCAGGATCAGTTGTTACTTCATCTTTTGTGTTTCTGATGGAGTGTTTTGGGGCTTATTCATCTTTTTTTGGTCAGCCTGGCTAGGGGAGCATCCATCTTGTTTATCTTTTCAAAGAACCAGTTTTTTGTTTTGTTGATTTTTTTGGATTAATTTTTTGTCTTTATTGTCCTGGATTTGGGCTTTTATTTTGGGAATCTGGATTCTTCTGCTGAAGTTAGGGTTTTGGTGGTCTTGCATGTCCAGCTTCCTTAGGTGACTTGTTAGGCTGTTAACTTGTTATCTTTCCATTTTCTTCATGTGTGTTTATAAAGATATGAGTTCCTCTTTTACTACTGCTTTCATGGCATCCCAGAGGTTTTGGTAAGATGTTTCTTCATTTTCATTTGTTTCTAGGTACCTTTTAATCTCTGTTTTGATTTCATCATTGACCCAGGAGTTGCTTAGCATCATACTGTTTGGTGTCCATGTCTTTTGTGGGCTTTGGGGGAACTTTGTTGGTATTGATATTTATTTGTATTCAATTTTATGTTTTTTAGCCACCCTAAAGTCTCCATGTTTACAACATTTCCTGTTTCTGTTGTGGGTCCTGCTGAGAGTTTCATTTCTTCTACCCTCTTCCATACAATTACCTACAGTCATTTGAGTGAGGTGAACTCATGTGACCTGTGATTTTGTGTAAAATTGCTGCTCTTTTTTGATCATCCAGTGTCATGCATATTTGCTTCTGACCCGTGGTTCCTCATCAAGTTTTCAGGATTTTGCTAACAGAAAAAGTGATTAGGAAAAGAATAATAGCACATCACAATATGGGGAATGCAAGCATGGAAGGCAAAGGTTTTGAGAAATCATGGAATGCCTAAAAAACATTGTGCATGTGGCCACTGCATCACAATTTCCAGAGCATACTGTAAATTACTGTCTTTTTCAGTCATCTGTAAATACTGTGTGTTTAGAGGTAGCAACACAGAATGTCCTTTCTCCTTCCTCCTCAGCTGGTAACCTGAAGGTTTTAGTGAGACCATTCCTCTTCTGACAGACCATTCCCATGTATCCATGCAAAATCCCACCAGGGAAAGCATCTTTTTTTGTTGTGTTTGACTAAGTTTGCACCATTTTGTTCTGTGACCACTTCCTTTTGACTCCCATCTAATTGAGCTAACCCTTTGAGATATCTCACCCTTTGAGATATCTCAGGTGTTTTATTTATTTGTTCATTTTTGAGTTGTGGGAGGCTGGAGTCTCACTCTGTCACAAAGGTTGGAGTGAAATGGCATGCTCATTGCCACCTAAGCCTCGAACTGCTGAACTCGGGAGATCCTTGCACTTCAACCTTCCACGTAGCTAAAACTACAGGCATTTGCCACCATTCCCAGCTCAATTTTTGATTTATTGTAGAGACAAGATCTCACCAAGTGTCCCAGGCTCATCTTAATATGGGCTCAGGAAGTTCACTTGACTTGGCCTCCTGAGTGCTGGGAATACAGATGTTAGCTAACTGTACGTGGCCTCTCATGTCTTAAACTACTAATCCTTTGCCCTTCCAACTGTAACAGGGTGAAGAGTGATCTGCTAGAGGGAAAAGTTCCTCAAAAGACTGAGGTGTCATGGAGTAAGTACTATACAACCCTTTCAATTTTTTTGATATACTGAACTCCTACCAATCTTATAAAAGAAAACTGTCCTCAATAAAGGGATGAAAACTCCACACGGGCCATGATGGAACTAGTGAGTACTCTATGGTGAAAGTTGTAAACCTCCATTGGTGTCCCAGAGTTACATTCTAGTCTTTAGACTGGGAAATCTAGATTAGGTTGAGAGGTATCATTTATATAACTAGCTATCATACTCACATATTGTTTGAAGCACACTCTAGAGCAGGGTGTGATTATGAATATGGGGTGAGTCAGTGAACTCTGCTCTCTACCCTGTCTCAGGCCATGACTGTGTCGCCCTGAGTCCACTGTCAGGATCTTTGTCCCAAGGTAGGTGTGACCAGTTCACATTTACCTATGAAGGACATCCGAAAAGGTATCTGTGTAATGTAATGTTTAGATGTAATGTTTCCTGCCAGCTGTAATGTTCCTTGTAATTTTTTTTTTTTTTTTTTGTAATTTTAATCAGCATTGTTTTTTGATATTCTGTGCCTGGCAAAAAGGCAGTAGCATTTTTTTTCACTGCTGTTGAGGGTGTGATCCAGGCTACTACACCTAGCTCTATGATCTATCTTTTGTGAGTTAGCCTATTCATTGCTTTTCAGTGTACTGCCTTGTTGATACGTCTTTGGATACAAGATGGAGCCTTGTTACTGTCAGTGGCCTCAAGTCATCATGTTTTTATGTGGCTGTGTAGATTTTCACTCAGAGTCAGTGATAGCCTTTTTATTCTAATCACAGTTGTGAAGAACCTTTCAACTGACAAAAAGCTGGGTAAAGATATAGAAAAGGGAAATATTGTCATTTGCCTTCTAGGAAGCAGGTGGCCTGCTGACTTAGGATCTGTGGGGAAAAAGATGGGATAACTGCCTAGACTTAGTACTGATTGTTGGGATGATAATTTATCAGAACAGCGAAATTTTTCTTCCTGGCTCAGCAAAGCCAGCCAAGACAGTGTCTCAACCCATGATCTCTCACCTTCTGGATTATGACTCCTAAATTTTCCCGTTCTTTCTCTCTGGGAGACTGATGTCATTGTGTGTACCTGGGAAGTGTTGGAGAGGGATCTGCTTAATGTGACAGAGCCTTGTCTGAATTCAGTTGTAGGTCATCTAAATGCTGTAGGTCATCTAAATGCCATAGATCATAAGCAACACCACGATCCATTGTGCTCCTGGTAAGTCTGAGGAATGGGCTATCCTTAGGGAGCCAATGACACTTGGAGACGACATATTTAGGAAAAACCAGGAGTGCTGGATATCTGAATTTTATCTTTTAAGACACCCTAAAGTATCCATGTTCACTTTTCCTGTTTTTGCTGTGGGTCCTGCAGAGGTTTTCATTTCTTTTACCCTCTTCCATACAATTACCTATATTCGTTTGAGTGAGGTGAACTCATGTGACCCGTGATTTTGTGTAAACATTGCTGTTCTTTTTTGGAGCATCCAGTGTCATGCATATTTGCTTTTGACTCATGGTTCCTCAACATTTTTTCAGGGTTTTGCTAACAGAAAAAGAGACTAGGAAAAGATTCATAGCACATCACAATATGGAGAATAAAAGTGTGGAAGGCAGAGGTTTTGAGAAGTCATGGAATGCCTAAAAATCGATGTCCATGTGACTACTGCATAACAATTTCCAGAGTATGGTATAAATGACTGTCTCTTTCAGTCATTCGCAAATTCTGTGTTGAGAGAATAGCAACACAGAATGTCCTTTCTCCTTCCTCCTCAGCTTGTAATGTGGAGATTCACTGAGAACATTCCTCTTCTAACAGACCATTCCCATATATCCATGCAAAGTGCCACCAGGAAGAGAATCTTTTTTAGATTTGTTTGAATAAGTTTGCACCATTGTGACCACTCCTTTTTGACTCCCATCTAATCAATGTATTTCTTTGTGATACCTCATGTCTTTTAATTAATTTATTTGTGAGTTGTGAGAGGTTGGAGTCTCATTCTGTCACTGAGGCTGGCATGCAATGGTACACTCATGGCCACTTCAGTCTCGACCTGCTGAACTCAGGTGATCCTTCTACAAAAACCTTCCAGGTAACTGGTAATATAGATTGTGCCACCATGCCCAGCTCAGTTTTTGATTTATTGTAGAAAAGAGGTCTCACCATGTGTCCCAGGCTGGTCTTTATCTATGGAGTCAGGCAGTTCATTTGATTTGGTCTCCCGAGTCCTGGGATTACAGATGTTAGTCACTGTGCTTGGTCTGTCATGTTTTTTAACTGATTTTTTTGCCCTTCCAACTTTAACAGGGTCAAGAGGGACCTGCCAGAGGGAAAAGTTCCTCAAAATTCTTAAGTGTCTTGGAGTTAATACTATTCAACTCCTTCCATTTTTTTTGATGTACTGAACTCATACCCATCTTATAAAAGAAAATTGTCCTCAATGAAGGGATGAAAACTCCATTTGGACCATGATGGAACTAGTGAGTACTCCATTGTGAACATTATAAAACTCCAATTTTGTCCCAAAGACATCCCCTACTTTTTAGACCCGGAACTCTAGTTTAGGCTGAGAAGTATAATTTCTATCACCTGCAATCATACATACATATTGTTTTAAGAAGTCTATAGAGTGGTGTGTAAATGAACATTGAATTCTGCTCCTTTCACTCTTCTTGCCATGACTGTGTAACCTTGAGTCCACTGTTGGGAACTTAATCCCAACTCATCTATCTGGGACATCCCCAAAAGGTATCTGTCAGACTTGTTGATTTGTTTGTAATGTTTTCTACCAGCTTTAATTTTCTTTGTGTTTTTTTTCTTCCTCTTTAGCATTTTAAAAAATATATTCTGTACCTGGCCAACAGGCAGTAGTATTTTTGTCTACATTGCTGCTGAAGGTTTGCCCTGATTGCTATTCCTAGCTCTGTGATCTATCTTTTGTGAGTTATCCTGTTTATTGCTCTTTTGTGTATTACCTTGTTGGCTTGTTTTTGGCTACAAGTTGGAGCATAGTCACTGTCAGTGGCCACAGTCACCATGTTTTTATGTGGCTGTGAAGATTTATTTTCATACAGAGTCAGTGATTTCCTTTATTATTGTAATCACAGTTGTGAAGAACCTTTCAAATTCAACTGAAAAGAAATTGGGTACTTACTGAGGAAAAGGAAGTTATTTTCATTTTTCTTCTAGAAAGCAGAGGGGCTGCTAACCTAAGATCTGTGGGGAAAAAGATTGGATCGGTTCCTAGACTCAGAACAGATGATACTGGAATGACATTTTACCTGAACAGGGCAATTTAACCCCTTGGTTCAGCAAAGCCAATGAAGACAGTTGTCATAGCCCATGATCTCAGGCCTTCTGGATTATGACCCTTAAATATTTCTGTTCTACTCTGGGAGTTTGACGTCATTGTGCGTACTTGTGAAGTGTCTGGAGAGGGATCTGCTTAATGTGACAGACCCTTGTCTCAATTTATTTGGAGGCAATCTAAGTAATGCAGATCATAAGCAACACCGGGATCCATCATTCTCTTGGTAAGTTTGAGGGATGATCTACTCTTAGGAGCATAAAGCCACCTGGAAACTCCACATTTAGGGAAAACCAGAGAGTACTGGATATTTGTATTTTATTTTTTAAGCTCTCCTAAATTTTCCATGTTTACATTGTATCCCGTTTTCATTGTGGGTCTTTTATAGGTTTTCATTTCTTCTCCTCTCTTCTATTCAGTTACATACAGTTACTTAGTGAGGTGAACTCATGTGACAAAGAATTTTTGTAAACACTGCTTCCTTTTGGTGGATGGTCCAGTGTCATGCATTTTTGCTTTTGACCTGTGGTTCTTCAGTACATTTTCAGGATTTTGCTAACAGAAAAACTAAAGGAAGAATCATAATATCACATTATGGATATTCTTGGAATTCACGAAATGCCTGTAAAGCTCTATTCATGTGACTTTTGTATACCAGTTTCAACCCTTGACTTCTAGTCACTGACTCTCAGGCTTCCCTAAACTCTGGGTGTCTTGAGGGTCACAACGGAGTATCTCTTTTTTTCCTCCTAATTATCTCTTAATGGAGAGCTGACTGATCATATTCTCTATTCCCACAAATTCTTTCCATATATCCACATATACCCTTCCAACATAAGATGTTTTTGTTGTCATTTTAACCGTTTGCACCTTTTTCTTCTTTTTTTTTTTGCAACCACTCCCCTAGCCTCTCACCTAATCGAGGTAGAACTTGGTAAGTCATTAAAAAAAAATTATTAATCTTTTTTTCTTCCAACATAACAGGGCCAGTGAGAAACTCCCAGACTTGAAAGTTCCTAAACTATCAGAGGTGTCATGGGATGAGTATTATTCTACTTCTGCAATTTTTTTTGAATTTTTGAACTCATACCAATCCTATAGAAGAAAATGTCCTTATTGGAGAGACAGAAAATTCGCTTGGCTACTGATGTGATCCGTGAGTACTCCATTGTGAATGTCCTAAATATCTAAATGATTTCCTAGGTAAACCCAATCATCTTTACACCCCAAAACCTGAACTGAACTGACAGATGTTATACTGTGGGCTGAACTTTATGAATATATTCATTTGGAGCACTCTAGAGTTGAGTCTGCAGCACAGACATTGGGTGGGTCAGTAAGCTTTGCTTTCTTCATCATCTTAGTTCATTCCTGTGTTTCCCTGGTCCATTGTCAGTACAGTCACCCAAGGCAGGTGTGACAAATTAATAGCACCCTTGAAGAACATGTCCAAGTGGTATCTGTAGGACCTGTTAATTTTAATCAATTTTGTTTCCCAGCTATTATGTTCCTTATATGTTTTTCTTCCCAACAAGGTTCCATGAGGTTCTGTGCCTGCTCCAGGCTGGTACCCTCTTTTTCTACCTTTCTTCTGAAGATATGTCCTAAGTTTCACTGAATCGTGCCCTGTTTTCTGTATCTATTATATGGGCTTGTTTTAGCTAAGCATTCCATTGCCTTGCTGGTATATTTCTGCAAGTAAATCTGAATTTTTATTTGTACATGCCAATGTTTCTGTATAGCATTAAAGATTCCTTTTTATTTGAGCATTTGTAGATTTCTTCCATTATTCTGGGTGTAGTGTCTAAAATTCACTAAAGCATGATCCAGCTAAGTATTTGATGAGAGAAGATTGAATACTGGAGTTTTTCTCCAGAAAGCACTTGGAGCATTTGCTTTGAATTTGTGTGGAAAATATTGCTTAACAGTTTGCACAGACTCGGGACAGATAGCATTGGGATAATAATCTACCAAAATAGGGAGATTTCACTTATAGGCTCAGGGAGGAAGAAAGCCAAACCATTTCTACCATGATACACCGTCAGGTCTCCTGAACTATTTCTCTCATAGTTCCCTGCTCTGCACTGAGGAGACTGATGTCTTTGTTTTTGGATTGGACAGTGGATTGTTTCTGTGCATAGGAAAATCTGCCTAATGTGTCTGGTCCTTTCTGAATTTATTTTCAGATACTACAAATGTTCAAGAGGAGGAAGAAGCCCAGGACCCAATATTTCCCAGGTAATTCTGAAGGATTGTGGACAGTTATTTTGGTGCTGACATCAGGAGACTCCAGATGCAGGGAGTATAAAAACCTACTGAATATGTGTCTATTATTAATGTTCCCTGTTTTCATCATATGCCTGTATTTGTATTTCCCCCTCTTATTAATATCTCTCAAACTTAGTCATCTGTACTCAACGGACTGACTTGACCTAACCAATGACAGATATTTTCTAGTCTTCTTGTCTGTCCTTTTTGCTTCAAGTGAAGTTGACATGCATGTCTGATGTCTGGCTCTTTGGCCTCACCACATTTGCAAGTATTTGATAGCAGGCAAGTGAATGAAAAAAAAATCATCTCATGCTATAATATTGAGAAAAAGAGATATTTAGAAACAATATCTCTAAGAGTCTTTCAAGACTCAGGGACCTGTGTTCACTTGACCATTGCATGTTGATTTCAGTACAGTTTGTGCAAAAGTGATGAAAACACCTGTATGTCCCAGCATATATGCTGTGTACTGTAGCTGTTTCTTCATGGATAGGTCTGTCTCCTTCCTCCTCAGCTCATCATCTGCCCAGTGCATTCTCTCTCCTGCCCCAGGCAGGGAAGGATTATTTTATTACTTAGGGGACTGCCCTTTGCCTGTAGGCCTCCTTTTAGGGCCAGCTCACCACTGTGGTTTTGGTCCCCACTGGTGTTTATCTTCAGTCTTCTTCACCCATCAGGATCAGCACGGAGATGCCAGAGGTGGACGAGCAGGACGTCACCTTGACTTCTTCAATTCACCATGACTGGTCTGACTCCCACCAGCTGTCCAGAGGCACTTTGTTATTATCTGAGGATCAGCAAGCCTGCTCTGCCTTGAATGTAACCCATGAGTACTCCATTGTGAAGGTCATGAAGCTCTACTGGTCTTGGAGGGAGCCAAAATGCTGTTTCCTGCAACTTGTGCAGGCTGAGACAGTCATCCCTGTGGGCAGGTCCTGTGGACATACTGTTTGGAAACTGGCTCTTGAATCCAGTTTTAGGAACAATGTCAGATGGGTGGAACTGTCCTGTTCTCTTGTCCTGGTCTACTACTCTGTCACCTGGCCCCTTCTCACAAGAGAAGACTGATATCAAGACAGGCCAGAGAGGGGAAGGGCAAGGGATAACTAGAAGCCTTTGGCCACTGGTAACTCACTTAGAGAAATTGTGTCATAGACCTCCTTCTTTAAGACAAGTCATCTCTCCTTGATGAAGTTATGTTGCTAGTTTCCTGGGCAGCACTTTTCACTCTTCTCTGGCCCTCCACATGTGCTGGTGGTTTTGCCCAATTATTTTGGAGGTCTGTTTTCATGATTCCTGTGCCCCACGCCAGGTTCTCTACTCCTTTGAGAGGTGGCTTCCCTCCACCTGAAGCAGTCTAGTGTTCCATCTTCCATGCATGGCCACAGCATTAGATTATTATGTAGATATATGTATTTTGTCAGATCCACTAAGTATATTTGGCGTATGTATTACACAGCACAGCAATCCCCAGCCCTTTTGGCTTCAGAGACCAGTTTCATGGAAGACACTTTTTCCATGGACTGGGGATGGGGGAGGGTGGGATCATCAGGCATTAGAGTCTCTTAAGAAGAGCACAACCTACATCCCTTGCATGTGCAGTTCTCCATAGGGTTTGTGCTCCTATGAGAATCTAATGCCACTGCTGATGTGACAGCAGATGGAACTCCGGTTGCCCTCTGCTCACCTCCAGCTGTGCAGCCTGGCTCCTATCAAGGCGTGGACTTGAGAAAGGGCATTGCTGGGGACCCTTGATATAGAGCATATATCTATATGCAGTATGTATTTATGCACTTTTGCAAATTCCCCAGATTTAATCTTCTTCCTGAGTTCTTTTCTTTCATGAGATATTTCTTGACTTTTGATTGATCATTATGATCTTTATCCCAGAAACACAGCCTGTATCCAGTGTGATTTCCTTGCTTTTGCCTGATATTCCTGAGAGCTATATTAATTTATTATCCTACATTTTTTGAATATTTTGGTCAGTTGGAAGCATGTCTCCTGGCTACATTATCAATTACCGGGTCATGTAAGAAAGAGCAACACAAAAAAATATGTCAACGTTGCCTCTATTGACTTCACCTCACCCCTTGAACTTTCCTCTCCAAAGCCACTTTTCTTATTTGATGTTCCTCTTTGGGGCAAGAATATGTCCCAGTAACATCATGGATAACAATGGATCCTGTTGGCTGTGGTTTTATTTTCAGATCTGGGTTTGGAGCCTTCCCATGGAGTGAAGAACCCTCCCCAGATGGAGGCTGATGTTCCTGAAGGCTCAGCCGACAACACACATAGATGTGAAGTCACTGGCCACAAGCCTGACACCAATGTCCTGAAACAGAAGAATTTAAAAATAAAATGTCCAGCCCGGAAATGGAAACTAGTATGCCAATTTCCTGGCCTTCAAGCTTAAGGTATAAAGATAACTCCATCTTTTGCTCTTAGATGCACTTATATTCCTTTATTTCTCTCTGTATGAAATGATGAGATGACAGCTCACTCTCCCACTGCTGTTTCTGTTTTTTTTTCTCTCCAGCAGCTGCTGTCCCTCTGTCACATTTACCTCTGCGTTCCATGGAGGGCCACCCTGCCAGGCGCTTTCCTCTCCATCTCCTGTTTGCTCTTTGAACTCTGCTCTGTTACCGTTGCTGCTGTCCTGATAGTCCCTCTCACAGTCACAGGAGAGTCCAGCCCCACTGTCCTCGCTCAAGGAACTTCTTTTAAGCTGCTAAACACGTAGCACTGTGCTGGAAATCACACACTTTCTTAGCTTATTTGCCTTTCCTCCCTTGCATCCTCAACTGCAGTACCTCTTTCTCTGGGTAGCACTGCTTTAATAAATCACTTGCACATAGATTTTCCTTTTGGGTCTGCTTGAGCAACACAACTTAGTCAACCTTGAATTCTTACCTTATACATGGGAATGAGAAGTGTAAGAACTGAGCACAAAGAACCCTGTTAGAAAACCAAATTGGAATCTGGGTAATGGGTTGGAGTTAGCTACCTGTCTTGAGTCAGATTTGCCTCAACTCCAGATGTGCAGTCTTGTGCCAATGTGGATGGAATTTCCAGGGACTCATTGTCTGCACAACATGAAGTCCTTTGAACTGACATTAACTGCAAGACATTTATGAGTCTTTAAAGGGAAAGCTATTGAAAGTAGCTGCAGAGGGCAGGACTTCAGAAGTGCATAGATCATGAGGAGCAGTCCAACCTCTCCTTTTTAATCTCATTTTTACTTCTCCAAGTTGAGTTCAGAGTCTAAAATGCAACTCAGGTGAATCTCGAGGAGGGAATATGTTATGAATTAAGTTTAAGAAAAGTGAGTCCAAGGAGCAGGTTAACAATATACCCAAAATGACCGACAGGATTACAGAACAATCTTTGTCTCACCAGCCCAGCTGATAGGAGAGTGATTTAACTGAAATTGCCAGAAGGAAGACTAAAGTCCACAGAATCAAAGGAATGAAGCCAATCATAAGATAAATGGACAAAGGGAAGAAAATGATGGGTTGGTTCATTCATTGTCTAGAAATTATGCTGCCACGTAAGAAATACTTGATGAGATTTCAATGACTGAACTCACACCTTGAGATTCTCTTAGTGTAGAAAGTAGTTTGGGTATCAGTATTTTTTGAAAGCTTCAATGTGATTCTAATATGTGGCTAAAGAGGAGAAGGACTACTGGTCTACTCTGATCTCAGGTTATAAACATGAGATCATGCCCCAGTTGTATGACTGCTCCAGAGAAAAGGCTGAACCTCCATCAGTCACTGATGGGCTCTGTATTTCCCTCTCTACAATACTGTTTATATGACAGGGAACAACTGAGAAGCAAATGAGAGGATTAGACCCATAGCCTCTGTACTTGAAGCATACTTACTCAAACTGTTTTGAATATATGACATAGTATGAAATAAACATTACATTGAGGCCCCCATGTACAGGAAACAGTACTTGCCTTAAGACATCTATTGGAATTTAGTATTTTATTTTCAATTTTAAAAAGCAAAGCCTGCAGTTTACATTTCCCCATGTGGATTTATATATTTATACTTCTTTATGCCACTCTTGACACTGGTGCAAAATCTGAAAATAATCTTTTCATAAAAGCACCATGGGAAAAACAATAGGGCCTGGGGGTAGACTGTAGTAAAACACAAACTAATTATTTTCAAGTTTGACTTCAGAGTTTTGTTAGTTTAGATGCTGAAATAGTTCTACAAATGCCTTAAGGTGTAGGCAGGTGTGGAATCCACTTCAGAGAATTAGGGACTGTATATTGGACCATGGTGACAATCCTCCCCACTCTCCATTTGTTGATTCTATTTTGGGCCTCTCCTTTTTCCTTTCTTTCTTGATCCCCTTGGAAGAATAGAATATTTCTTTGTTAGATCTTATTCCTGTTCTAGCCAAGGTGACCCAACAGCCTCTAATGTCTGTTTAGACCTTTATATTGGAACCATTCTTCTTTTATCCAAACTTTATGGAAAGGGCCTGGGGCTTGGGTTCTAGTTCCAGGGTTGTCAAAAACAAATTATGTGTCTTTATTTAAATCTTAATCCCTTGGCATCACTGTCTCTTCTGTTGTAAAAGGTGGAACTAGACTTGGACATGGTCTGAGGCCCCTGCTGGCCCTCACATCTAGGGCTCCTCCCACATTGCATCCACTTCTCCCTCTAGGACTAGGACATGGAGTTATTAGGGCATGTGTTTCCCTGCAGAGGGTCCTCACCTTCCTGCTGCAGTCTCTTTCTAAGTGTGTGTGTGATTGATGCCGAGCAGATCCCGTACTGGGAGGGGTGGAAAGCCATCATACCTCCAGACAAAGGGGATCAGGAGAGTGGCTGATAAAACCTGCTGCTGGTTGGGGGAGAACAGGATCCCTCTGGTGGTTGGGCAAAGGCAGGATTTCTGTGTCCTGCACCTCACGCTGACTGTAAGTTCAGGGTTATTTTCTTCTAGCTTGTGAATATCACTTTTCCCTTCAGCCAGCATGAAGTTCACTCACCCTTCAACCTCACCCTCTCTGTGAGAGCTCAGTTTGCCCCTGAGTCTATCACCATTGAGCAACCCCTCCAGACTTAGCTATCAGCAGGACCCGGCAAAGACTCTGATTTTTTTTTTTCTTTTTCTGTCTCTCTCAGATACCAAGCACTGCTGGAAATATGAAAAGCATGAATGTATCTCACAAAACGTAGCTTTTCCACCTGATGAACAAAACTAAAACAGCAAATCATGTTAAAGGCCAAGTACAACACTGGAAAGATCCTTTGCTGAGAGCTGAATTTCACAACAATAAAGGGCTCTGATGATTTTTAATCCAACAGGCTGCTTTGATTACAGAAATCACAGTCCTTCAAGCTCCAATTGTGCTAAATATCCAAGGAGACAAAAGCTTAGATTGACAAACCCTACAGAGAGATCTTAGTCCTAATCCACTCAATTCCCAGCTTATAGAGAACAGCTGGCTGGAGTAGCTTGCAGAAAATAGACAGCAGGACAGACTAGACACTCTTTGCCTGCAGATGGGATGTGCTAGGAGTAGACAGTCTCAACAATGCAGTGTTCTTGCTGAAAATGTTTAGCCTGAGCTTAGTCATGAGCTAATTATCAGACAACTTTAGAATGTAGACCATTGAGCCAAATAGGTGCTCTATCCTCTATGAACAAATCAGTATAACTACTATCAGTAACAACAACAAAATGAGGAGACATTTCGGGTCCAAAATGGCAAATAAGCATACCTAAGTAATCTTTTTTACTTTTTTTTAATCCAAAATGTCTCTTGTCATTTTTATCGTTGTTGATGGTGGTGACATTGACTTGTTTGTAGAAGACAGGTCAGCTCTACATTGGCTCAATGGTTTACATTCTAAACTTGTCTGATAATATCCTCACGACTAAACTCAGCATAAATGTTTTACCAAGAACACTTCAAAGTGAAAGCTGTGAACTTCCTACTCCATCCCATCTATAGGCAAAGAACATCTTGTTTGTCCATCACTGTTATTGGGATACTAGAATTGGTCCCTTGGTTAAGGAGGCATCTTGGTTAAGGAACAATAATATCTGTTCATCCTAAAGACACTTTGTTTATCATTATTAAGTAATTCAGAAAGTGGTGTTTTGAAAAAATAGAAACATCCTGTATTTTAACAAACTTCCTCTAAAAATGTTATCAATTACTCATTCCTGTAATGTATTAATTAGTATATTTTGTTTCTGCATTGGAAATCTTTTGTTTCGAGTCTTTCTATATACTTGTTTTGCTGGCATTCTTCTATGAAAAAGAGCATTCTCGCCCTGAATTTTAAGTTTACTCCAATATTAATCAAATCTTTTTTTCTTTAATAACAAATATTCTCAGTCTTGATTTGTTCTAGGCACTTTTCTGAGAACTTTACATGTACTATTAATCCTCCCAATCCTATGAGGTGTAGGAATTTGAAAAATCCTCTTTGAGAAATACAAAAAGGCCCTGGCTAGCAAGTTCTAGGGCTCCTGTGGATCAATCAGAGCTATGAACTAATGACAGAAAACAAAATTCTTTCTGCAGTTTTAGGCCACATGGCTCTCTGGCCAGGCTGGTCTCCATCAGGTCACAAGGCTGTGCTGGGGAGGTGGGTTCCATGCTAAGATAATGCGCCATAGTCTTTCCTGGACCAATCTTCCTGTATCATTCTGAATTAAGACTGATAATTGTTGTAAAACTCCAGCTAATAATGAATACCAGCTTCTAAGGTGATATATGAGAATAATTTGTTTCTTAGTTGAATGGAGTTGAATGATTTCAGTAGAGCCACTCCCAAATTGTAGTTCAAGCTTCCAACAAGTAACTTTTGCTTATAGCTTTGCCTGATTGGTTTATCTGTCAGTAAAATGGGTGTTGTTCCACATATGCTAACATCAATTTTAATGCTGTTAATTAATTTTATGTCTGTCACTCTGGAGTAGTGCCTCTTAAAATTCTATGTTATAGTCTTTTATGATGATGATTGGTTTTAGTGCATATGGATGTAGATTAATAAAAACATTCTTGTTTTCCTATTTATATCCTAAATGCTTCCATCTTTTGGTTATATGCACCATATGTATCGATTGTATTTCTGCCATAACTTTTGTCATGTTATTTATTTCCTCTGTGTGTATATGTGTGTATCTTTTGCTTGGTATGTAAGAAGAACTTATAGCTCATTTTTAACAGTGTGCTAAAAACACTTTTGACATCATTAGCCCCCTTTTGACATGATACACTTCTGATACTTGGTGTGTCATTTTTTTAAAAATTTGGCATCTCATTCTGTCACCCAGGCTGGGGTGCAGTGGTATGATCACAGCTCACCACAGTCTTGACGTCCTGAACTCAGGTGACCCTTCTGCCTCAGCCTCCTGAATAGCTGGGACTGCAGGCACATGCCACCATACTCAGCTAATTTTTTGGCTTTCTGTAGAGATGAAGTCTTGCTATGTTGCCCATGTGGTCTCAAACTCCTGGGCTCAAGCAACCCTCCCACCTCAGCCTCCCAAAGTGCTGGGATTAAAGGTATGAGCTCCCACTTGGCAAGATGGGGACCTTATTGATGTTGTTTATTACTTCATTCCCCAGCTCTAGCCCTGGCTTGGAGAAGACACCCATCCTCACAGTAATTCTGTGGGATAACTCCAGTTTACAAATCAAGTGACTACTTCCGCTCTTCAGTTTGCAGATGAGATGACTGATACTGAGAGAAGCTAGGAACTTGTTCAAAATCACAGAGCTAATAAGTGGTAGATCCAGAACATGAACTCGGGAAAGCAGAGTCAGAGCCACTGGGCTCCAGTATCTTTCCTGTAATATTGCATATGTGTACAGTCCTGGTGGTAATGGCAAGTTATTTTAAGTAAGCAATGTAAGAAAATATTTCAAAACACCTCAAAAAAATTAGATGTGACAAGTGAAGACATATGACACACAAGCTAGTTTAAGGTATAACCAGGCTTCCTTAAAGAATCAGCACCTCTTCCTTTAGTATATAAAATTGAAGTTCAAAGCAACAGAAACTTTACTCATGTTATCTTCTAATTCTATCAGTGCTTCCAGGCTCTTTGTGTGAGCTCATGCTGATTTACAACTATACTAAGTTATTCGATGGCTCTGGGCTACTGTGGCAAGTGAGGAGCAAATGCTTCTCCTACCATTTGTTTCCACACTGAAGGAACTCAGTGTAACTCCTTACCTTTCTCCACCCCTTTACTCACTCAGCCCCAGGCAGATTGAGGGACTCATCTTCACTAGTACATAGTGGAAGGATAAGCCTGGCATACATGACTTAATCCCTCCCTTGCTCTCCTAGGGAGACCCCAGCCTGCAGGAAGCCTGTTTTCACTTTTCACTCCTGCTTCTCCAATGCCAGGCTCTTCCCCACCATGCAGTGATCTGCTGAGGCCCGGTGTTGCCTGAGACTGAGTGGGCAAGTCCACCTAATTCTGGAGACTGGCTGGCAGGCCCAATGGACTCTCGCCTTAAGTTCTCCGCCTAGGCCTTTCTCAGTAATAAAGTTGATGAAGTATCAAACCATCTGCTTCTCTTTTTGTTTTCTTTCTCAGTTGGTTTAGATTGAGATGGGAAAGGGGAGTGCTTCTCCTTGGGCCCCCTTCAGAAGCCTCTATCATTACATATCCAGTAGTTGTCATTAAAGAAAATAAAAACAGAAGAAAACCTTATTGCAGCATGATAAAGGTCTGTAGTCAGACAGACATGAGATTTAAATCCTGACATAATCTCCTCCTCAAGGCATTTAAATTAAGACTCAGTTTCCTCACTGTAAAACAGGAATAATGTCTACATTTCAGAGCTCCATGAGAATTACAGGAAATGTATTTAAAGTGCCTGGCACATAGGAAGGAGTCTATAAATGGCAAATACTACTACAATCCTCAAGGAGGACCGTTTATAAATATGGGAAAATCTATCTACATGGCTTTTGGTAAATGCCTAATATTAGAGGGAATATGATGATGAATGTATATGGCATTGGACTTAGAGTTAGATGGCTCATTAGGACTACATGAAGGTAAGCAATAGCTAAATATCATCCACTCAAAATACCCACTCAGAGAGGCATTAAATTTTATGATTCTGAAAACAAGACAGAACCAAAAAATAACATTACTTTGTCCTTGGTATATATGAGAAAAATAGGAACAACATGTGGAAACTAAAATATCTGAACAACATGTGGAACAACATGTGGAAACTAAAATATCAGAAAATGGTTAAAGTAAAACCAAAAAAGGAAGGGGAACTAGGGAATTTTAAAAACTGGAATGCTTTAAATGCCACATACTCTCAGATCCCCAAAACCAACTTAGTCCATATAAAGTATCCATTTCTAAAGAGAAATATGGTAATCTAGAGGTACAATAGAACAATTCCATCACAAATATAACCAGAGTTTTCAGATTATAGGTCTAATTATGGCAAAGAGGTAGAAAAAACTGAGGACCTCTAAAGACTAGTGAGCTATACTTAATGTAGGAACGCATGATGCTGGCTGAGCTCTGAAATAGATGTCAAAGTCACACATTTTTTGTTTTAGTCTGTAACTATTCTGTGGTCCTACTGTTTCTTGTACATCGCAGTTGGACATGTAGTTGAACATGCAACTGACTGTATAGAAAAGGCAGAGGGGAAGGATTCTGACAGGCTAAGAGGCCTCTTCTAAGAAAATGGATGAAAACCCTACTGCTAGAGTTAAAGTGTAAGGCGAGAAAAATTATCTGCTCTAGGAAATGACATCTTAGGAAGTATTTGAAATCACAAAAAACTTGTGTTTAGATCTTGAACTTGGCATTTACTAGTTATATGAATATTCCCCACTCCCATGTTAAAAAAAAAATTACAGTTTCAGTTCTTCATGTGGAAAATAGAGCCAATACCACTTATTCTGTGTAGAGTTGTGTGAATGAGCCCTAAAGTTAAATACCTAAACACAGCACACTGCATATAATGAGTGCTGAAAAAAACAGATTATACCCATATATCCCAATTCATGTTTTTAAATCTAACTTCATGAGTCGAATGTCACAATTCTAAGCAGCAATTACAGAACACTTTCTTTTCCTTTTGTTTTAAATATATATATATATATATATTAGATATTTATTTAGGCATTTTTGTTCCCATCACAAAAATGATAGAATTTTCAGTACAAATATTTTTGTTAAAATTTTAAATCACATTTTTACACTTTTTAAAATAGAGTTGCTGACTCTTGTAGAAATAATTCACATGCTGGGTGTAATGGTTCACGCCTGTAATCTCAACACTTTGGGAGACAGAGGTGAGAAAATTGCCTGGGCGACTTCGATGAGACCTCGTATCTACAATGTAAAAATTTAGCCAGGCATGGTGGCGCACACCTGTGATTCCAGCTACTTGGATTGTTGAGGAGGAAGGATCCATCACCTGAGCCCAGCAAGTCAAGGCTGCAGTGTCCGTGAGAGTGCCTGTCACTTCACTTCAGCCTGGGAGACAGAGTGAGACAATGACTCAAAAAAAGAAAGAAAAAGAATTCACAAAAAGGCAATTGCTTTGTGATCAACACAGTGATAGAAAATGTTAACCATACATCTGTGTAGACTTGTCCTGCATGGCATCAAAAATGTTTTCTTTTGAAAAACTGCTTACCCTGAGCTGCCGCGTGCTCTCCCTCACCCGCCCACCTCCTCCCGCAGCCCTCATTCATTCTTGCCTTGTCTGGCTGCAGGCCACCACCGCTGCTGCTGCCTGGCCAGCCTGGCGATGGGGGCGGCACCTGGAACCTGAGCTACTGTCGTTGGGGCTGGGCTGAGGCTAGGAGGCAGCGGTGACAGCGATGGCCCAGCCTCCCGCGGAACCAGAGAGTGAGGCAGAACCCTGAGCAGCCCAGAGAGCGAGGCCGGTGGGTGATGGTGATGGGGAGCTCAGAGTAGCGAGTGGTGTAGTCGGGATGGGGGGTACCAGGTGTGACAGAAACATCTTCCAATCTTGGTGTTTGGAGTTGGGAGTTATCTTCGACTGTTCTGAAGCACAGGACCTTTAAACCACTGTAGATACGGACAAAGAAGAGAGGGAGACTATCAAAAAGGGTCAAGGAAGATGAAATGGAGATTTACGGTTATAATTTGAGTCACAGGAAGCTGCCACCGTTTCCTTAGGAGTGATTTGCACTGGCAAGTTTCTCCTCCTCCTTCTGTATTGGATGCCTGAATGGCGGTTGAAAGCAACTTGTATTCAAGCTGCAATTAATGACAGTGAAGTGGTGCTACTGAGGATTACTGATGAATTTAAAATGTGGTTTTGTGCAAAAATTAGCTTTCTTTCTCTGGAAAGTCATCCATTTTCAAATCAAAAATCTATACCTCATAAGGTTGCAAACGGCCATGCGGTTCATTTAATTGAAAATCCAACTGAAGAGAATGATCATGAGATGAGCAAATATTCACAGGCTCAGTCACAACAGATTCACTATTTCACCCACCATAGTGTAAAATATTTCCAAAATTATACCATTCACTTTTTTTGTTTCTTAAAAAAATTACTTTATGGAGTAAATGAAATTACAGTGAAAGTGCCTTCTGGTTTTTTTTTTTTTTTTTTTTTGAGTTGGAGTCTCACTCTGTCGCCCAGACTGGAGTGCAGTGGCCGCTCCCAGCCACCGCAGCCTCGACCTGCTGGGCTCCAGCGATCCTTCCGCCTCAGCCTTCCAAGTAGCTGGAATTACAGGCGCACGCTACCACGCCCAGCTAATTTTTTTTTTATTTATTGTAGAGATGAGGTCTCGCTGCCCAGGTGGGTCTCGAACCCACAGGCTCAGGCGATCCACTCACCTCAGCCTCCCAAAGGCGCGGGATTACAGGGTGAGCCACCGATCCCGGTATGCCTTCTGTTTTTAAGGTTTTAATTAAAGAGGCTCTCGGCCGGGCTCAGTGGCTCAGCCTGTAATCCGAGCACTTTGAGAGGCAGTGGTGAGTGGATTGCCTGAGTCCACGGGTTGGATACCTGCCAGGCAACTTGGTGAGACCTGGTCTCTACAATAAATAAAATAATTAGGTGGGTGTGGTAGCACACTCCTGTAGTTCTGGCTACTTGGAAGGCTGAGATGGAAGGACTGCTGGAGCCCAGCAAGTCAACGCTTTGGTGGCTGTGAGTGTGCCACTTCACTGCAGCCTGAGCGACAAGAGTGAGACTACACCTCAAAAAAAATATAGATTCTTTACCTATTTTACATTTTCCAGCTGCTCAGTGTTATACTGGACACTGGTGAATACTATTACTATGCTCTAGCTATTGTGATTATGTCTATAGTATCAATTGTAAGCTCACTATATTCCATTAGAAAGCAATATGTTGTGTTGCCTCATATGGTGGCAGCTTACAGTACTGTGAGAGTTTCAGTTTGTAGAGTAATGAAGAAATAGAAGAGATCTTGTTGACCTTGTCCCCGGGGATATCATGGTCACCCCATTAAATAGGACAATAATGCCTTGTGATGCAGTACTTACTAATGGCACCTGCATTGTGCCATCAGACTTCTTTCTACACCGGAGAACACATCAAAGCCATAGTAGTTAGAACAAGATTTAGTACTTCCAAAGGACAGCTTGTTCGTTCCATATTGTATGCCAAACCAACCAATTTTAAACTCAACAGAGATGCTCACTTGTTTCTTCTGTGTCTTATGGCAGTGGCAGGCATTAGGTTTATCTACACTATTATCTGTAGCATTTTAAATAAAGTCAAAGTTGGGGTAATAATTATCGAGTCTCGCACTTTTATTACAATTACTGTACCACCTGCACTTCCTACGGCAATGATTGCTGGTATTGTGTATGATCAGAGAAGACTGAAAAAAATTGGCATTTTCTGTATTAGTCCCCAAAGGGTAAATATCTGTGGACAGCTGAATCTTGTTTGCTTTGACAAGACTGGAAGTCTTACTAAAGATGGTTTTGATCTTTGGGGGATCAATGAGTGGAAAATACATAATTTCTTTTACCAGAATAAAACATTTGCAATGACATGTTGTCCAAGTCCCAGTTTGTTGCATGTATGGCTACTTGTCATTCATTTACAAAAACTGAAGGAGTACTTTCTGGTGACCCACTTGATTTGAAACTGAAGCCATTGGATGGATTCTGGAAAAGCAGTTGAAGAAAAAGCACTTCAAAATCGAATGATGCCCACGGTGCTTCATCCTCCCAAAAAGCTGCTTCCTGAGTCTATCCCTGCAGGAAACCAAGAAATGGAGCTGTTTGAACTTCAAGCTATTTATGAGACAGGAATTTTTCGCCATTTACCATTTTCTTCTGCTTTACCAGGGTGCTAGGAGATAAGATGGATGTTTACCTGAAAGGAGCATCAGAGGTGATTGCCAGTGTTTGTAAACCTGAAACATGCTCCTGTTGATTTTGAAAAGGTTTTCGAAGACTTCACTAAACAGGATTTTCGTGTGATTGCTCTTGCACACAGAAAATTGGAGTTGAAACTGACATGACAAAGTACAAAATATTAGCAGAGATGGTACCGAAAACAACATGGGTTTTATGAGATGAATCGAAATGCAGAACAAATTAAAGCAAGAAACCCTAGCAGTATGCAAAGGTTTGCATAAAGCCAATATTCGCACTGTCATGGTCACAGGTGACAATATGTTGACTGCTGTCTCTGTGGCCAGAGATTGTGGAATGAGTCTACCTCAGGATAAAGTTATTATTGCTGAAGCCTTGCCTCCAAAGGATGGAAAAGTTGCCAAGATAAATTGACATTCTGCAGACTCCCTAACACAGTGCAGGAACTCATCAGCAATTGACTCAGAGGTTATTCCCATTATATTGGTCCATGATGGCTTAGAGACCGACCTTCAGGTGACTCATTATCATTTTGCGACGAAGGAAAAATTGTTTTCAATGTTATTAGAGCATTTTCAAGGTCTTGTTTCTAAGTTGATGTTTCATGGCACTCTGTTTGCTCGTATGGCACCTGATCAGAAGACCCAGTTGGAAGAAGCATTACAAAAAGTTGATTACTTTGTTGGGATGTGTGGTGGTGGCACAAATGATTGTGGTGCTTTGAAGAGAGCACAGGGAGGCATTTCCATGTCAGAACTTGAGGCTTCAGTGGCATTTCCCTTCTCTCTAAAACTTCTAGTATTTCTCACGTGCCAAACCTTATCAGGAAAGGTCATGCTGCTTTAATAACTTCCTTCTGTGTGTTTAAATTTATGGCATTGTACAGCATTACCCAGTACTTCAGTGTTACTCACCTGTATTCTACCTTAAGTAACCTAGGAGACATCTAATTTCTCTTCATTGATCTGGCAATCATTTTGGTACTGATATTTACAATGAGTTTAATCATGCCTGGAAGGAACTTGTGCACAAAGACCACCTCCAGGTCTTATATCTGGGGTGCTTCTCTTCTCCGTTTTGTCTCAGATTATCATCTGCATTGGATTTCAATCTTTTGGGGGTTTTTTGGGTCAACCTTGGTATAAAATGTGGCATCCGCATTCATATGCTTGTAATACAAGAAGCTTGTATTAGAATTCTTCACACTTACACAATGAAACCAAACTTGATGAATATACAGAATTACAAAAACACCACAGTGTTCTTTTATTTCCAGTTTTCAGTAACTCATAGTAGCAGTTACCTTTTCAAAAGGAAGACCCTTCAGGCAACCCTGCTACAAGAAATATTTTTTTGTTTCATCTGTGATTATCTTATATTTTTTCATATTATTCATCATGTTGTATTCAATTGCCTCTGTTGACCAGGTTCTTCAGATAGTATGTGTACCATATACCATATATATGTATAACTATGCTCATCATTGTTCTCGTCAATGCACTTGTATCTATCATGCTGGAGGAGTCCGTGGATTGGTGGGGAAAGTGCTGCTTTTCTTGGGCCCTGGACTGTAGGAAGAAGATACCAAAGGCGAGGTATATGTACCTGGCACAGGAGCTCTTGGTTGATCCAGAATGGCAACCAAAAGCTCAGACAACAACAGAAGGGAAAGCGTTAGTTAGGGAGAATGGATCATATCAGATCATCACATAGCAGCCAGTCAGTCTTAGTGGTATGCTGATAGCAGCAGTCAGGAGAATGTGATTTTTGGATCTCTTGATCTTGTGTGTTAGAATGGCACGACTTCAATTTATGTCTTTTATGATATAGTAGCTGATTTGAGAGCTTTGCGCTCTAAGAAAAAAAGAAACAGAAAAAGGATTGGCCTAATAGTTAAATGAATAGTCAATCTGTAAATTCTTGTATCTTCAGTAACCTAAATATTATATACATTTCCAGAATTTTCTTGTTATCGTCAGTGATATTCTTTATACTAGGTACAAGAGAAATTTGGTGTTAGGTAGGTTTTTAGATATTAGCTTTTATTTATTTATTTATTTATTATTTTTTGAGTTGGAGTCTCAGTCCAACGCCCAAGCTGGAGTACAGTTGTACACTCACAGCCTCCCCAGCATTGACCTACTGGGCTCCAGTGATCCTTCTGCCTCAGTCTTCCAGGTAGCCAGAACTACAGGTATGTGCTACCATGCCTGGCTAGTTTTCTATGTATTGTAGAGACAAGATCTTGCCAAGTTTCCTGGGCTGGTCTTGAACCTGCGGCCTCGGGCAATCCACTTGCCTCGGCCTCTTAAAGTGCTGGGATTACAGGCTGAGCCACTGAACTCGGCTGACATTGGCTTTTAAAACTCATTTATCCCTTTACAGTTATTTTCACAACCTCCTTGTTAGAAAAAGTCTGTGTTTATATGGAGACCCTAAATTTGTGTTTGGTAAAAATAAAATGAGTGTTTATGAGCCTCCAGTGAAAACAGGTTGAAAGCCTGTTTTCATTTGATTCAATTTCTTCCAAAGGATTCTATGTAAACATACACCAATGCCCTTTGATGGCCTAGAGTTAGGAGCGAGTTTTTATGGTGTTGCTTATAGAACAACTCAGATAATTTCCATTTATGATTTTATATTTTCTGTACAAACTGCCTGGGTTTTATTTTTCTAATCAGCAAGGTGCTTCACTGCCTTCTTGGGATGTCTCAAAGCTATTAAATAGATCTTATGCTATGATGTGTGGTGTCATTCGTCTAATTTGCTCTAGTTAAACATTGTAGAAACTTTTTCAGTAGGAAAAAAGATTTTTTTTGGTAGTAGATGTAGATCCATCTTTCTAATATTTCTTCAAACTTGTTTTCTCCTTCAGACTCCCTTTTATTTTAAATACTTTAAAAAATATTTTTCTACATTCTTAATTACCTAAAGACATAGGATAATAGTGAGGTAGGTTTTTTTGTAATAATTGTACCTCATTAGAATTTTTGAGGTTTGGTATACATTTGTCCTATTAATAATAAGTTTTAATAAATATTGGATTTGAATGACCGCTGTTATTTTCAAAGCATCATGAACTTGGAAACAGTTTGTTTGATGCCATTAGGTGGCACCAAGGTCAGAGAATACCTATTTTGGTTCAGTCACAAATGAGCATATTTGGAAATCTGTGGGAGAGAAAAAAATTGAGGAAAAAAAGTCAAAAAAAATCTATATTCATTGAGCCAAAAAAAGGGGGGGAGGGATTTATCACCCTTTTGTTTTGCTGATTGATGTTTAAATTCTTAACAGAATTAAAGTAAATTTGAAAATGCCTTTATAGGTAGGATCCAACAATTTGACAACCTCCAACATTATGATAATCAGAAAAGTGGTAACGCTGTGTCACATTATCTGTGTTCTTTCTTAACCAGTAGCATGCTTGTGCTTTCTTAACTCCTTTGCTGGTCATTACTTTCCTGATATATATTTACCAGTTTACCAAATTTACCTGGCATTATAGTACCAAATGCTTCTCAATTCATGCTGCAAAGGCCTGAATGATGTTTAGTAATTGTAGACAAATATAATTTACACTCAGGATCACTGTTATTGCTATTGGCATTGATGATTCTTGCAAAAAAATATAATCAAAGATTTCCATCAAAATGTATAATATGACATTAATCCACATTAGATGATAAGCACAATTGTTCCTTGAATGGTTCTATGAAGCTATGCACCATAGACCTTTTGAGCTGTGAATTAACACTATTTTCTACAGCTACTTAATTCTCTCAATCATTTAAAAAATTTCCATATTCGTTTCAAATATGCTTAAGTGGTATTCTTTAGTGATTGCCAGAATTGTACATTTTATTCTTTGGTCTAAGTATTGAAGCATCTAATTAATATAATGGCTAACCTGCAGCTTAAAAATTTAGTTATCATATTGTATTTGACATCTTTAAGAACATGACCCTCAGTGGCTCATGTGTATAATCCCAGCACTTTGAGTGGCCAAGGTGAGAGGATTTCCTGAGCCCGCTGATCTGAGACCAGCCTGGGAAACTTGGTGAGACCTCATCTCTACAATAAATCAAAAAAATTCGCTGGATGTGGTGGCGTGTGCCTGTAGTTCCAGGTACTTGGAAGGCTGAGATGGAAGGATCATCTGAGCTCAGCAGGTTGAGGCTGTGGTGGTTGTGAGCATGCCAACTGCACTTCAGCCTGGGCGACAGTGAAACTCTGACCAAAAAAAGAAAAAAAAAAAAAAAAAAGAGAGAGAGAAAGGAATATCCTAAAGAGCTATTTTTGACAAAGAACCTTTTTTTATCATTTAGATTTAATATGGGTTTTTAATATCTCATCTGTCCAAATTGTTTTCAAAGGAATGAGGTTTTTAGGTGGGTGGAAAAGCCTTGTAGAAATTTTAGATTTGAACATAATGACAAGAGGGTTGTTCAAGTTGAGAAAATGGGATTAAGAGCATACATATATGCATAATAGATTCACAAATGATTCATTTGCTTATTTTTACAAAATGATACATAAGAAGGATAACCCAGGAACCAAGGTGCATACCTTCCGAGGATGGTGTGAATGAGAGAGAAGGGAGAGAGAAATAGATGGGACAACTGAGCATCTGTATATATTTTGAGTTTTGAACTGTGTCAATTCTTAATCTTTAATGTGTAAGTTAGTTTGACAAAAATGGGAAGAAAAGTCCTAAAGTTGACTAACATAAACAAATAAATCTGTATATTTGTTTGAATATATATAGATATTCACCCACAAAATAATACAAACATTAACCCAAATAAGTTTTATTTATTTATTTATTTTAATCAATATTTTTTATTATGATTTTGTGGGGTACAGTTAAGGGTTAGGTGTACAATTACGTTTCATTCAGGCACCCTGTTGATAAGAGGTGTTTCCCCATCCCCAGACAGATATTTGCAACTCTTAATCCCATCCCTCTCCCCCCCCAGAGTTTCCCAGTACCGTCAGTCATTTTCTTATAGTATTACATTGGATGTTCAAGGCCATTATATGAGTGAGAACATGTGATACTCGGATCTTTGTTTCTGTGAGAGGTCACTCAGTATTATAGATTCTAGTTCCACCCAGGTTGCTGTGAAATTCATGATTTTGTCCTTTTTTATGGCTGCATAGTATTCCATCGTGTATATGTACCACATTTTTTTAATCCAGTCCTCTTTTGATGGGCAGAATGGTTGTTTCCAGGTTCTTGCTATTGTGAACAACACTGCGATAAACATACGTGTGCAGGTATCTTTTTTATAGAGTGAGAGTTCTTCAGGGTATATTCCCAGTAGGGGGATTGCGGGGTCATGTGGAAGGTCGATTTTTAGAGCTTTTAGGAATCGCCACACTGCTTTCCACAGAGGTTGCACTATTTTACACTCCCACCAACAGTGTAGAAGTGTTCCCTTTACACCACATCCTCTCCAGCAGTTGTTATTTTTAAAGTTGTTGATAACTGCCATTCTGACTGAAGTTAGGTGGTATCTCAGTGTGGTTTTGATTTGCATCTCCCTGATGATTAGTGAGGTTGAACATTTCTTCATGTGTCTGTTGGCTGCTCGGATGTCTTCTTTTGTGAAGTGTCTGTTCATATCTTTTGCCCATTTTATAATGGGGTTGTTTGTTTTTTCTTTTCAGCACGTTTGAGTTCCTTGTAGATCCAGGATGTTAAGCCTTTGTCAGACCTGGAGTTGGCAAATACTTTTTCCCAGTCTGTAGGCTGTCTCCCTGCTCTCTTGATGGTTTCTTTGGCTTTGCAGAAGCTTGTCAGTTTAATAAGGTCCCACTCGTCTATCTTCTCCCTTATGACCTGTGGGTTTTGGGTTTTGTTCAGGAATTGGATGCCAGTTCTGATTTCCATGAGGGTATTTCCTTCCTTTTCTAAGGTTCTTATGGCTTGAGGTTTTACATTTAGGTCTCTGATCCATTTGGAGTTAACCTTTGTGCATGGGGATAGAAAGGGGTCTTGTTTTAATCTTCTGCATGTGGTCAGCTAGTTTTCCCAGCACCACTTACTAAATAGGTTCTCTTCTCCCCAGTGGTAAGTGGTGAGGGCTTTGTCAAAGATGAGTTGGTTGAGAAATTGAGGTTTTGCTTCTGGAATCTCAGTTCTATTCCATTGATCTATATGCCTGTTCCTATACCAATACCAAGCTGTTTTGATGATTGTAGCTTTATAGTAAAGTTTGGAGTCTGGTAATGTGATACCACCTGCTTTGTTTTTTTTTTTGCTGAGGATTGTTCTGGCTATTCTTGGACGTTTGTGTTTCCATATGAATTCCTGTGTTGTTTTTTCCAGGTCTGAGAAGAATGTTGCTGGTAAATTGATGGGTATTGCATTGAATTTGTAGATTGCCTTAGGTAAGATGGACATCTTCACAATGTTGATTCTTCGAGTTCATGAGCATGGGATATTTTTCCACTTGTTTGTGTCATCTTTGATTTCTTTGAGCAGTGTTTTGTAATTTTCATTGTGAAGGTCTTTCACATCTCTGGTTAGGAAGATGCCAAGGTACTTCATTTTTTTGTGTGTGGCTATTGTGAATGGAATTGTGTTTTTTATTTGGGTTTCTGTTTGTTTATTATTGGTGTAGAGAAATGTGGTTGTCTTTTGTACATTTATTTTGTATCCTGAGACTTTGCCAAAGGACTTCATCAATGTAAGGAGGCTTTTGACAGATTCTCTTGGGTTTTCAAGGTACACAATCATGTCATCTGCAAAGAGAGATAACTTGACTTCCTCTTTTCCTATTTGGATTGCCTCCTCTTCTCTGATTGCTCTAGCCAGGACTTCTATGTCCACCTCTACAAGAAACACTTAAGAAAGTACTGAACACAGAAGAAAAAGAAAAGAGAACAACAACATTCTTCACAAGAGTACAGGCAAAAGATTAAAAACACACATGAGCCAACTCCAGAACCCAAAGAAAGACAGCAAACAAACAGGAACAACTCTGTAAGAACCTTATGACAGGGATCAACTCTTGCATTTCAATTATTAGCCTAAATGTGAATGGACTAAATGCACCACTGAAAAGACATAGAATGGCAAAATGGATAAAATATCATCAGGCAACAATCTATTGCCTTCAAGAGACTCACCTCACTAGAAAGGACACCCACAGACTCAAAGTAAGAGGATGGGAAACAAACTTTCAGGTGAACGGAATACAAAAGAAAGGAGGAGTAGCGATCTTAATTTCAGACAAAATACCCTTCAAGCTATTAAAAATCAAAAAAGATGCAGAAGGCCACTACATAATGATAAAAGGCTCAATCCATCAACAAGAAATATCTATCCTAAACATATATGCACCCAACATAGGTGCGCCAACTTTCATAAAGCAACTTCTTGGAAAACTAAAGAAAGATATTGATTCTACCACTATCATAACTGGGGACTTTAATACCCCACTCACAAACCTAGACAGATCATCAGGACAAAAAATCAGCAAGGAGATCCGGAACCTCAATGTGACTTTGGACCAAATGGACTTAATTGATACCTACAGAACACTCCATCCAAAGACCACAGAATACACATTCTACTCATCACCACATGGAACATATTCTAAGATCGACCACATACTCGGCCATAAACCAAGCATAAGCAAATTTAAAAGGACCGAAATTCTACCAAACACCTTCTCGGACCACAGTGGAATAAAAATAAACACTGACACCAACAAAGTCCCCCCCAAAACCACAAAGACATGGACACTAAACAACATGATGCTAAACAACTCCTGGGTCAATCATGAAATCAAAACAGGGATCAAAAGATACCTGGAAACAAATGAAAATGAAGAAACATCTTACCAGATCTCTGGGATGCCCTGAAGCTGTAGTAGAGGGGAATTTATATCCCTACAACACACATGAGAAATGGAGGAACAGAAAT
>NW_007245888.1:453970-466442 GCF_000164805.1 Carlito syrichta
ATTCTGACAAAGGCATAAGATCTAGGATCTACAAGAAACAGAAACACTCAGAAAACCACAGAAAAAGATTCCCTTAGAAAATGGGCAAAATGCATGATTGAAGAAAAAAACAGAAGACACACTGGAACAAAAATTTCATGAAATCATTCAAGAAAACTTCCATCATCTCATCAAGAATGAAAAAATTCAAACACAAGAGAGTCAGAGAACCCCTGCAAGACAACAAATGAGAAGACCAACTCCCAGACACATAATAATTCGCCTGAACAAAGTAGCTATAAAAGAAAAAATCCTAAAGGCAGCAAGAGAAAAAGACCAGATTACCTACCAGGGAAGACCAATTAGAATAGCAGCAGATTTATCCACAGAAACGCTTCAGGCTAGGAGAGCCTGGAGCCCTATCTTCAAAGTTCTAAAAGATAAAAAATTTCAACCAAGAATAACCTACCTAGCCAAACTAAGCTTCATTAGTAAGGGAGAATTGAAATTTTTTCCACATATCCAATCCCTAAGAACTTATGCTGCCACCAGACCACCTCTACAAGAAACACTTAAAAGGACTGAACACAGAAGAAAAAAAAAAAAAGAACAACAACATTCTTCACAAGAGTACAGGCAAAAGATTAAAAACACACATAAGCCAACTCTAGAACCCAAAGAAAGACAGCAAACAAACAGGAACAACTCTGTAAGAACCTTATGACAGGGATCAACTCTTGCATTTCAATTATTAGCCTAAATGTGAATAAACTAAATGCACCACTGAAAAGACACAGAATGGCAAAATGGATAAATATCATCAGGCAACAATCTATTGCTTTCAGGAGACTCACCTCACTAGAAAGGACACCCACAGACTCAAAGTAAGAGGATGGGAAACAAACTTTCAGGTGAACGGAGTACAAAAGAAAGGAGGAGTAGCGATCTCAATTTCAGACAAAATACCCTTCAAGCTATTAAAAATCAAGAAAGATACAGAAGGCCACTACATAATGATAAAAGGCTCAATCCATCAACAAGAAATATCTATCCTAAACACATATGCACCCAACATAGGTGCGCCAACTTTCATAAAGCAACTTCTAGGAAAACTAAAGAAAGATATTGACTCTAACACCATCATAACTGGGAACTTGAATACCCCACTCACAACCCTAGACAGATCTTCAGGACAAAAAATCAGCAAGGAGATCCAGAACCTCAATGTGACTTTAGACCAAATGGACTGAATTGATACCTACAGAACACTCCATCCAAAGACCACAGAATACACATTCTACTCATCACCAAATAAGTTTTAAACTCAGTCCTCTAACTGTGTGCCGTCTGTGGGAAGTACCATAATGATAAAGAGAGTTACATGGAAACCTTAAATGTTACTAAATAGCTTTATTGTACATAGTAGCATTCATGTAGAAATCCTAAAACTATTTTAAAATATGGTAGTATTCTGCAAATGTGTAAGTATTTTGAAATATATTGATGTTGTAGAAAACTGAAGTTCTCAATGTTGGGAGAAGGGAGATACAAATATGAAATGAGAGCAACAAATAACCTCTGTCATTAAATTGGAATTAGAGAAATCAGTATCAAATCATCCATATTATATAATATATATATGCATATACACATAATCCTAAAAATTTTATTGCCAGCTCTGTTAACTTAAAGAGCCTGAAGGCAAATGTTATTCATGCAGAAATGAACACACCTTGTGCCCCATCTTAGTTTCTAAACACCATGACCCACTAAGAAGAGCCAGGGAATTCCCTGGGGTGATGCTGATTCTGGGACTGAGGTAGGTATAGTAAAAGATGATTGCAGAACATCTTATTGTGCTGGAAACCATGGAAGTGCTCAAAAACAGATAGCAAAATAGCAAAAGGTCAAAGGAATAGCTCGAAGGGGCTCCTGGTGACCAACAAATCTAGGACAATTTGAGACAGACAGTTGACCTGTTCTCTACAAACTAGTCAATGTCAGCACCACCACCAACAACAATGATGGCTGGGCTCGGTGGCTCAGCCTGTAATCCTGTGTTTTGGGAGGCTGAGGTGAGTGAATTGCCTGAGCCTGCAGGTTTGAGACCTGCCTGGGAAACTTGGCGAAACCTCATCTCTACAATAAATAAAAAATTAGCTGGGTGTTGTAGCCCGCGCCTGTAGTTCCAGCTACTTGGAAGGCTGAGACGGAAGGATCGCCGGAGCCCAGCAGATCGAGGCTGGTGGCCGGGAGTGGCCACGGGACTCCAGTCTGGGCGACAGTGAGACTCCAACTCAAAAAAAAAAAAGAAGTATAACTAAATACTGTTTTTCCTTTTTTGAACCCCAAATGTCTTTTTTTCTTTTTGTCATTGTTGTTGATGATAGTGACACTGATTTGTGCATAGAGGATGGATCAGCTCTTTGGCTCAATAGTTTACATTCTAAACTTGTCCAATAATTTCCTTACAACTAAATTCAGCATAAACCTTTTGCCAAGAACACCTCAAAGTGAATGCTGTGAATATCCTACCTCATCACATCTGTAGACAATGAACATCCAGTGTCAATTACCATGATTGTGATAATAGAATTGATCTCTTGGTTAAGGTGCTTGGTTAAGGATGCCCTTTCTAGAGAGGCCTATGTATACATATTTAGTAATTTGGAAAGTGATACTGTGGAAAGTTATGAACATCCTTAACTTTAACAATCTCCCTTTAAAAATGTTATCATTAATTAATAATCCCTGCTTGTCAATTATTATATTTCTGTTTGCACATTGGAAACTTTCTATTTCAGTCCTTCCTATACACTTATATTTACTGGATTTGCTTCACAAAAAATAACATACTCTCCTTGAATTTTAAGTTTACTTAAACATTAATTTTAATCTTTACAATTAAATTTGTTGTCTATCACTCTGGAGAAGTGGATTTTTAAAAATTCTATATTATAATCTACTATTATGATAGTTTTCGGTGGATAAGAATAGAGCTTAATAAAAAAAAATTCTTCTTTCTCTATTTTCTATTTTTTTTCATTTTTAGGCTACATTTACCATACACAGTCGGTTATATTTCCAGTATTACTTCTTTTTTTTTTTTTTTTTAACTTTTTTTTAAATTTTAAAGATGTGTGGTACAAATCAGGGTTAGGTATACAAATGTTCATTATGCAGGTTCCCTTGTTGATGAGGGGTGCCCCTTTCTTCACTGACAGTTTCCCTCAACTAACAATCCCACCTTCCCTCCCCTGGCAGTTTCCCACTACCGCCAATCCCTTTCTATAGTATTATGATAATTGTTCAAAGTCCGCATATGAGTGCAAACACGTGACACTCTGTTCTTTGTTTCTGTGATAGATAACTGAGTATGATAGACTCTAAACCCATTCAAGTTTCTGTGACGTCCCTATGTTTGTCCTTCTTTATGGCTGCATAATATCCCATTGTATATATGTACTTTTTTTAATCCAGTTCAGCTACAATGGGCAGCATGGTAGGTTCCATATTTTTGATATTGTGAATAGAGCTGCAACAAACATGCGTATGCAGGTATCTCTTTTGTAAAATGATTTGAGTTCAACTGGGTGATTGCTGGGTCATATGAAAAGTCAATTTTAGTTCTTTCAGAAATCGCCATACTGTCTTCCAAAGAGGTTGCATCAGTTTGCATTCCCACCAGCAGTGTAGAAGTGTTCCATTTTCTCTGCATCCTCACCAGCATCTGTTGTTTGTTTTATTAATGATGACCATTCTTATTGGGGTTAGGTGGTATCTCAATGTGATTTATTTACATTTCTGTGATGATTAGTGAGGCTGAGGACTTTTTCATGTGTCTGTTGACTGCCTGCATATTTTCTTTTGAGAAGTGTCTAGTCATGTCTCTTGCCCACTTTTTAATGGGGCTGTTTGTTTTTTTCTTTTTGGCACATTTGAGTTCCTTGTAGATCCTGGATGCTAGGCCTTTGTCAGATATACAGTTGGCAAATATTTTTCCCCATTCTGTGGACTATCTTCCTGCTCTCTTGATGGTTTCTTTTGCTTTGCAGAAGCTTGTCAGTTTGATGCGGTCCCCACTTGTCTATCTTATTTCTTATGGTATGGGTACTTAGGGTTTTGATCAGGAATTGGTTGCCAGTTCCAATTTCCATAAGGGTATCTTTTGCATTTTCTAAGATTCTTATAGTTTGAGATTTTACATTTAGGTCTTTGATCCATTTAGAGTTAATCTATGTATATGGTGATAGGTAGGGGTCCTGTTCAATCTCCTGCATGTGATCAGCCAGTTTTCCCAGCACATTTACTGAACAGGTTCTTCTCTCTCCAGTGGTTGTTAATGGAGGCTTTGTCAAAGATGAGTTGGTTGAGAAATTGAGGCTTTGCTTCTGGAATCTCTATCCTGTTCCATTGGTCTATGTGCCTGCTCTTGTACCAATACCAGGCTGTTTTGATTACTGTAGCCTTATAGTAAGGTTTGAAGTCTAGAAGTATAATACTTCCAGCTTTGTTTCTTTTGCTAAGGATTGTTTTGGCTATTTGTGGTGGTTTATGTTTCCATATAAATTTCTGTATTGTCATTTCCAGGTCTGAGAAGAATGATGGTGGTAATTTAGTGGGTATTGCATTGAATCTGTAGATTGCCTTTGGTAGGATGCACATCTTAACAATGTTTATTCTTCCTATCCATGAGCATGGAATATTTTTCCACTTGTTTGTGTCTTCTTGGATTTCTTTGAGCAGTGTTTTGTAGTTCTCATTGTAAAGATCTTTCACTTCTCTGGTTAGGCATATACTGAGGTATTTCATTTTTTTTTGTGGGTATTGTGAATGGGATTGTGCTTTTTATTTGGTTCTCTGCCTGCTTGTTGTTGGTGTATAAGAGTGCAACTTGTTTTTCCACATTTATTTTGTACCCTGAGACTTTGCCAAAGTCTTTTATCAATGCAAGCAGGTTTTTGACAGATTCATTTGGAATCTAGGTATAGGATCATATCATCAGCAAAGAGGGATAAACTAATTTCCTCTTTTCCTATTTGGATATCCATGATTTCTTTCTCTTGTTTAATTACCCTAGCTAGGACAAGAGGGGTGAATGTTGAACAAGAGGGGTGAGAGTGAGCAGCCTTGTCTTGTTCCAGTTTTCAGGGGAAATGTTCCCAGTTTCTGCTCATTTAGTAATATGCTAGTAGTGGGTTTATTGTAGATGTCACTTACTATTTTGGGGTATGCTCCTTCTATGCCCAGATGTTTGAGGGTTTCTATCAAGAAGGGATGCTAGATTTCATTGAAAGCTTTTTCTGCATTTAATGATATAATCATGAGGTTATTGTTTTTATATCTGTTGTATTTAATTACATTTATGGTCTTGTGATGTTGAACCAGCCCTGCATCCTGGAAATAAAGCCTACTTGGTCATGGTAGATGATTTTTGAGATGCGTCTTTGGTTCCTATGTGCTAGAAGCTTGTTGTAGATTTTTGCATCTATGTTCATTAGGGATATTAGCCTATAGTTCCCTTTTATTGTTGAATCTTAACCTGGTTTGTGTATCAGTGTGATGTTAGCTTTGTAAAATGATTTAGGGAGAATTCCATCTTTCTCAATTGCCTGGAATACTTTCAATAGAATTGTTATCAGCTCCTCCTTGTACGTTTTGTAGAATTCTGCTGGAAAGCCATCTAGTCGGGGGGCTTTTTTTTGTAGGTAGTTTTTGTATGACAGAGTTAATTTCCTGGGTTGTTATTAGACTATTGATAGTCTCAATATCTTCTTGTTTCAACCTGTGGAGGTTGTGTGATGTCAGAAAGTCCTCCATTTCATTAAGGTTATCAAGTTTGTTTCCACATATGTGTACATAGTAATCTCAGATAATCTTTTGTATTTCTTTGGGGCCAGTTGTGATTTGATCTTTTGTATTTCTGATTGTGTTTATTTGGGATTTTTCTCTCTTTTTCTTGGTCATTCTGGCTAGGGGTCCATCAATCTTGTTAATTTTTTTGTTTTCCTGATATTTTTAATGATATTTTTGTCTTCTATGTCCCGTACTTGAACTCTTATTTTGTTGATTTGGATACCTCTGCCAATGTTAGGTTTTGGTGGTCTTCTCTTTCTAGCTCCCTTAGGTGATTTGTCAGGCTCAGCTTGTGATTTTTCCATGTTCTTCCTTATGGCTGTGTAGTATTCTATGGTAAATATGTGTCATATTTTTATTATAATGTTACTTTAACCCAAACATATACCGACGACATACTTTTTTTTTTGAGTGGAGTCTCACTCTGTCACCCAGGCTGGAGTGCAGTGGCATGCTCACAGCCACTACAGCCTCAACCTGCTTGGCTCAGGTGATCCACCTCAGACTTCCAAGTCGCTGGAATTACAAGCATGCACCACAATGCCTGGCTAATTTTTTGATTTATCATAGAGATGAGGTCTTGCCAACTTGCCCAGGCTCGTCACAAACCCGTGGGCTCAGGTAATCCTCTCACTTTGGCCTACCAAAGTGCTGGGATTATAGATGTGAGCCACCACACTCAGCCTACAACATACTATTTTTCTCACCTAGTTTCCACCTTGGCTTTTGTTTTAGCTCTCCAATTAAATCTATGAATGCTTTCAAGCTTTTCAAAAGTGAGTGTCCTCTGTCATCACTTGCTAAGTGGAATTTCCCCTTAGCAGAGTCATTATGATGGAATCAGGTCTTGCTGAGTTTTGCATGTTTGGACCTGGTGACTTTCCAGTGCAATTCTACAAAATGTAGAAAGAGGAGCAAATACTAATCCTATTGAAACTATTCCAGACAATTGAGAAAGATGGAATTCTCCCCAAATAATTTCACGAAGCTTATGTCTCACTGATACCCAAACTAGGTAAACATCCAATAAAAAGGGAACTATAGGCCAATATCCCTAATGAACATAGACGCAAACATTCTCAATAAGATTCTAACAAAACGAACCCAACAATACATCTCAAAAATCATCCACCATGACCAAGTAGGATTCATTTCCAGGATGCAGGGCTGGTTCAACATCTGCAAGACCAAAAATATAATTAAATACATCAACAGATGTAAAAACAAGAACCACATGATTATATCATTAGATGCAGAAAAAGCTTTTGATGAAATCCAGCATCATTTCTTGATAGGAAACTTCGAGCACCTATGTATAGAAGTAACATACCTCAAAATAGTAAGTGCCATGTACAATAAACCCACAGCCAGTGTACCGCTAGACGGACTGAAAGTGGAAGCTCTACCCCTGAAAACCAGAACATGGCAAGGCTGCCCGCTCTCACCCCTCCTGTTCAATATTGTGTTGGAAGTGCTAACTAGAGCAATAAGATAAGAGAAGGAAATCAGGGGTATCCAAATAGGAAAAGAGGAAGTTAAGTTATCCCTCCTTGCTGACAATATGATCCTATACCTTGAAAATCCAAGAGAACCAAAAACTGCCTTGCACTGATAAAGGACTTTTGCAGATTCTCTGGGTACAAAATTGATGTGCAAAAGACAGTCGCATTCTTATACACCAACAGCAAGCAGGCAGAAAATCAAATTAAAAGCACAATCCTATCCACAATAGCTACCACCAAAAAAGAAATACCTCGGCATCTTCGTAAGCACAGAAGTGAAAGACCTTTACAATGAAAATGAAGCACTGCTCAGAGAAATCCAAAAAGACACAAACAAATGGAAAAATATTCCATGCTCATGTATAGAAAAAAATCAACATTGTTAACATGTCTATTCTGTCAAAGGCAATCTACAGATTCAACGCAATACCCATTAAATTTCCAACATCGTTGTTTTCAGACCTGGCAACAAAACAGAAATTCATATGGAAATATAAACAACCATGAATAGCCAAAACAATTCTTAGCAAAAGAAAGCAGGATGTATCACACTTCCAGACTTTGAACTTTGAACTTTACTATAAGGTTATAATCATTTTCATTGTATTGGAAAAACAGGCTTATGGACCAATACAATAGGATAGAGATTCCAAAAGCAAAATCTCAATTTTTCAACCATCTTATCTCTGACAAAGCATCCTCCAACAACCAGTGAGAAGAGGAGAACCTATTCAGTAAATGGTCCTGGGAAAACTAACTGATCCCTACCTATCAGTATACACAATAATCAACTCTAAAAGGATCAAAGACCTAAACATAAAATCTCAAACTAGAAGAATCTTAGACAATGCAGGAGGTACCCTTACAGAAATTAGAGTAGGCAGTCAATTCCTGATCAAAACCCCAGATGTCCATGCCATAAGTGAAAAGTTAGACAAGTGGGACCTCATTAAACTGAAAGGCTTCTGCAAAGCAAAATAATTCATCAAGAGAGCGGGAAGACAACCCACAGGATGGGAAAAAGTATTTGCCAACTATGTATCTGACAAAGGCCTAACGTTCAGGATCTACAAGGTACTCAAACATGCCAAAAGGGAAAAGACAAACAGCCCCATTAAAAAGAGGGCAAAAGACATGAATAGACACTTCTCCCAAGATTAATGGGCCATCAACAGATAATGAAAAAGTACTCAGCCTCACTAATCATCAGAGGAATGCAAATCAAAACCATACTGAGATACCATCTAACCCCAGTAAGAATGGCCATTATTAATAAAAGAAACAACAGATGCTGGTGATGATTTGGAGAAAAAGGAATGCTTCCAATTGGAGAAAAAGGAATGTTTCTACACTGCTGGTGGGAATGCAAACTAGTGCAACCTCAAAACAATGTGGCAATTTCTAAAAGAACTAGAAGTTGACCTTCCATATGATTCTGCAATTCCCCTACTGGGAATTCACCTGGAGCATCTCAAATCACTCTACATAAAAGATACCTGCTCACGCATGTTTATTGCCACACTATTCACAATAGCAAAAACATGGAAAAACCGTAATTCCCATTGAAACTAGACTGGATTTTTAAAATGTGGTACATATACAGGATGGAATATTATGCAGTCATAAAGAAGGACAAACATATGGACTTCGCAGCAACATGGATGGATTTAGAGTCTATAATACTCAGTGATCTATCACAGAAACAACAGAGTTCCACATGTTCTCATTCACAAGCAAACCTTGAACAATTATAATACTATAAGAAACCGATTGGTGGTAGTAGGACACTGCCACGGGAGGCAGGGGGTCATACCTCATCAATAAGAGTACCTGCATGAAGACCATCTGTATACCTGACCCTAAATTGTACCCTATATTAAAAAAAAAAAGTAATGATGAGGCGTCTGGTCCAGGGACCACACTTTGAAAACTCCTGAGGCTAAACAGTGACAGCTAAATTTTCCAACTCCCAAAATTCTACAGAGTTAAAATTATTTGCATTTTAACACACTTCATGAAAATAAATATGGAGTTAAATCTTCTATCTTTGAAACAAACAATTTTAATGCATACTTAAAGAATTTAATAATTTTAAATGGTAGAAGTAAGCATTTAAAATATTAAAGTTTCTTACATTGATTTAAGAAAAATATGGAAATGTATTCCTTTTGTTTTTATTTTACATTTTTCTCCTTTTGCAAAACGGGATGCACATAAAATAAATGGATCAAAATTACTGTTTAGTTGAGAAAAATTTTAGGAATGAGAACATTTTGCCTAATATTTAGTCTTTGTATAAACTGTTCATGCAGGCAGTTAAATTTTGTTGTGCTGATATGATACATAGTTTTCTAAATATAAATGTTTTAATTTTTAGTTATTTTTTAAAACAAATGAGTTATTTGATAATCATGATTATCTTTAATGGACTTCCATAATGTTTTGCTTTCCCTTTTGAATTTCCTATCTTTCAAGTGCTTTCCAACTTTTAGAGGACGGAATTGACTGACTGGACTGTGGAACTATGCAAAACAGCTTTAAAAATATATTTAGAAATTAAATCTATATGCATTTAAATCAGATTATTGGAACTATATTACTTATATTTTAATGACTTTTTTCTCAAATATAATAAATTTTCTTTCCAATAAAATGGTATTTGTAATTATTATTTTTTTATGTAACTATTTTATGTTGTCTCCTATGTCTAGGAAAATGTAACGTGATGATGACCTAAATTTCTTATTAAGATAATTTTATGTTACAATGCCTTTTAAAGATTACACATATTGTCTTTTTAAAATTCTTAGTTGGATTCCAATGCACTTACACATTTTTTTAATTGGTTGTTTTGTTTGGGGGAATTAGTAGTGGGAGATTGATCCTAGTTTAGGGCATTTATATCCTTGCTCTAATTTAGTCTTCCATTGTACCTCCAAATCTCTCATCTGTGAGAACATCACTCAAGGGTGAAAATGTTTTCCATGTGAAATTATTCTACTGGGTGTGGTGGCTCACACCTGTAACTCTAGCCCGTTGGGATTCTAGCCAAGAGGATTGCCTGATCCCAGGGGTTTGAGGCCAGCCTAGGCAACTTGACGAGACCTAGTCTCTACAGTAAATTAAAAAATTAGCTAGGCATGGTGGTGCATACCTTTAGTTCCAGCTACTTGGAAGGCTGATGTGGAAGGATCACCTGAGCCCAGCAGGTCAAGGATGTGGTGGTCGTGGTCTACCACTGCACTCCAGCCTAGGTGACAAAGTGAGATTACAACTCCAAAAAAAAAAAAAACATTCTGGTCCCTTAGTGAAATTAGTTTCAGCTGTAGGTAAGTAGGAAAAAATTGATTTTATAATCTCATTTGCTCTTACTGATACTCTCCTGAGTATGTAATAACAGCTTCACCTGCCCAAAGGCTCCACTTTTAAAAAATCCTATTGTGAATAATAGATTCTTTCCTTTTACTTAACACTGTGAGGGTGGAGAGTAAAATCATTAAAGATAGGAATGAAAAGTATGGACAAGTGAACCCTAGAACATGCCAGTGTTTAGATGTGAAATACGTATAGAACCATTAAAGAAGACGGAGAAGATATAGATAGAAGCTAAATGAAGTATTTCAGGCAGGAAGCAGTGATCAAATATGTGAAGAGAAATTTAACATAGAACTGAAGATGATGTGACAAATGGATTGTTAATGCAGGGTAATGTAGCAGAGAAACGTTTGTTTTGTTTTTAAGATAGAGCAGGTTTGTATGCTAATAGGACTGAAACTATAGAAAAAAGTCATGATGCAGGAAAGAGGTATTGCTGGAGCCACGGACCTGGTCTACAAATAGAAGGGTTCGTTTTAAAGGCAAGCGTGCAGACGGCTCATTTGGTAACAGTGGGACAAAGGACAGATTCGGGATGTCTAAATGCTCTTTGCTAATACATATTTTTAAAAATAGTGACCTCAGTAGGATTATTCAGTACAGATGTGAGCTAAACGCATTTGTTAGACTCCTACAAGAAGTAAAACTGACGGTTTGCTAGATAGTAGGAATATGCAATATGTTTGTTTTGTTGTATTTTCTCAAATAGGAAGCAAGGTTATGAAGAGGAAGGAAGTCATGAAGGCTTGAAGAAAGAAGGAGTTTAAAAAATAGCTAGGAAAGTGGGAGAGCGAACACATTCTTAGAAGGATTGCCAGGCGGTGCCCAAGTACCTATTTGCACTTGCAGTGTGTGGTTGTTCATTTAGGGGAGATCATCAGCACTGTTTGGTGTTTTTCTCCTGTTAAGGTCAGCTTGGGTGCTATCACTGAGTAGGCACATAGTTGAGTTTAACCAAAATTGAGATTTTCCTGGATGCATGTGAGAAAGTTGGAGATGAGCTACAGTGTTGATATATCCAAGAGCATGATTATAAAGGAGGGACATGAAGAGTAATCTTGGTGAGGAGTGAAGTGAGAAAAGAAAGAAGGTAGAGACACATGGAAAATGGTCTGATCACTTGTTCACTAAAGTATGCAGTACCTACGAGTTTTTGAGGTAGGAACTAGAAACTTGGGAGGTTGAAATAAGAGCAGAGTGACTTAAATTGAGAAGATCGAGGATAGTAGAGCGAGTGCAGTACTTCATAAGTTTTAGGATGTTGAGATGGGAATAGGTAGAGGCAGGGTGAGGGAAGGAGATGAGTTCAAGAAGTGTAGAACCTGAAGTATTGACAGGAGTATCTCGGTGGATTTTGAAATATCAGAACTAGCCGTGCTGGGTGCTTATAGCCATCACTTTGTCTTTACTACCCCATGAAAAGAGTACTTTTCTTTGTGAGTAATGGAGAATTCTTTAACATGTCAGACGTCAAAAGCTTCATTAAATTTAATTCTCTTTGCTAATACATATTACAAAAATGGTGACCTCAGTAGGATGACTCGGTACAGGTGTGAGCTGACCCCATGTGTCAGACTCCCACAAGAAGTAAAACTGGTTCTCAAGATGAACAGAGAGCTCTTACCCTTGATATCTTCTGAAAACAAACTCACAGAAAAACCTCATCGGAGAAGGGCAGCCGCTGGGTCTCTGGCAGCCGCCGCTCGGGCAGAGCCGGAGAAAGACCGAGGCTCGGCACGCGGGGCGGGGGCGGGGGCGGG
>NW_007245888.1:467236-500208 GCF_000164805.1 Carlito syrichta
GCAACCTCAACCGGAACTGACCCCAGCGGCCGCGCAAGCGGGGCCCCGGCGGGTCGGAGCGCGGGAGCCGCTTTATTTTATTTTGGTTTGGTTTTGTACCTCAGAGGTCTCGCTCTGGCGCCCAGGCTCACTGCCTCCTCACCTACCTGGGCTCAGGTAATTTGTCTGCCTCAGCCTCCCGAGTAACTGGGACTACAGACACAGGCCCAGCTAGTTTTTTTAATTTTTTTGTAGAGATGAGGTCTCCTGGGCTCAAGTGGTACTCCCGCCGTGGCCTCCCAAAGTGCTGAGGTTACAGGCGTGAGCCACCACGTCTAACCAGAAAATCTGTGTTTGAAATTAAAGCATTGGAGTCAGGAGTAGTGACATTCATCTATAATTGCAGCTACGAGGAGCCAGGAGAATCACTCGAGTCCACGAACTTGAAGCTGTAATATGCTATAATTATGCCTGTGAATAGCTCCTGCACTTCAGGGCCTGGGCAACATAGAGAGACCTCCATCTCTCTCTCTCTCTCTCTCTTTTTTTTTTTTTGAGTTGGAGTCTCACCTTGTCACCCAGACTGGAGTGCAGTGGCATGCTCCTGAGCACCGCAGCCTCCACTTGCTGGGCTACAGCGATCCTTCCACCTCAGTCTTCCAAATAGCCAGAATTACAGGCGTGCGCTGCCACACCGGCAAATTTTTGATTTGTTGTAGAGAAGAGGTCTCGCCAAGTTGCCCGGGTGGGTCTCAAACCCTCGGGCTCAGTCAATCCACTCACCTCGGTCTTCCAAAGTGCTGACATCACAGGCTGAGCTACCGAGCCCAGCCAACCTCCATCTCTTTAAAAAAAAAAAAAAAAGCAAGCAAGAAAAAGAAATTAAAGCAATAGAAACAACTCAGTCCGAATAATAAATTAAATATTTTCAAAATAAAGTTTGTATTATATATCAGCCTATACCAAAACACATTAAAATTTCAAAGGAATTTATTTTCTAACGACTATACAATAGATTCTATGCATACTAAATTTGATTTAATGTATCATATAGTCAACAACCAGAATTAGATATATTAGGTATAATCGATGGGAAGTTTCTGATTATAAAAATAGTTTTATATTATAAAACTAGGAAAATGAGTGGTAACCTTGCCATTCAGGATAACCATTCAGAAATTTATGCCAATACATATCTTCTTACTATTTAGGCTATTAGTGGTAGTAGTTTAATTTTTTCATCACAGAATCCCAGCCTGAACATTGTCTTATGTCACTGAATATTCTTCAGATTGATCATGCCCAAGGATTAGCCAAAACCTTAATTGTTAGGACTTCTGCTTTTGAGTGCTATATTTTTGTTAATAAATTGTGTGGCCAGTGAAAAAATTTATTATTTGCCGGTTCCTACTCAGGTAATGTCATGAAATTAGATTGAGAAAATGGATGTGAAGCTTCTGACTTAAACGAAGTTTGTAGTTCCTGACTTAGAGTAGGTGTTCAGTACATGCTAGTTGTTTATACTCATTGATGTGTTCTTATAGCAAATTGCAGTTAATTTTAAAGGAAAAGCCAGGGTTCCAAAACCTTTCACTAGGCACAATTTGATATTTATTCAAAACAATTTTATTTTAAATTTTAAAGAAATGTCTTGAAATAATTAGCAGAGACACCGTCTGGAAATAAAACTACTTTTGAGATTCACTTTCTTTCTTTAGTATCAATCAGTTTCTTTTTTCTTTTTTTTTTTTTTTGGAGTTGGAGTTGGAGTCTCACTCCGTCGCCTAGGCTGGAGTGCAGTCACACTCATGGCCACCCCAGTGTCGACCTGCTGGGCTCTGGCAATCCTTCCACCTCAACCTTCCAAGTAGCCAGAACTACAGGTGCACACTACCACGCCCGGCTAATTTTTGATTTATTGTAGAGACAAGGTCTCGTTAAGTCACTCAGGCTTGTCTCAAACCTGCAGGTTCATGCAATCCACTCGCCTTGTCCTCCTAAAGTGCTGGGATTACGGGCTGAGCCACCCAGCTCAGTCTCAATCTGTTTCTTAAAACATATTTCTATAATGTCAATTGCCTGTAAAGTATAACTTTTCTTAGTTTGAAACATAGCTTAAAAATCCTCTTTATAGCTAACATTTTATAATTATACAATAAAGTTACTCACATCTTGACGTTTCAGAAATGTATGAACAATAAGTATTGTATTAAACTCTTTTTGGGACACCATTGTGGAAAGTTAAAAGGGATTATACAATCAAAGTAGATTAAAATATAATAAGCTCTTCTTGACTGAACTGGAAAATCTGAAGTAATGTTTTTGTTTCAGTCATGATTGTTTTGAAAATAGCAAACAAGATTTTCTAGTTACATGTTTTTGTTATGCTCTTTAACCTGCCACACTAAATGGGTGGCACCCAGGCACTAACGTGGTCTTAGTGTGTGCCTCTCTGTTTTGGCTCATCTGAATGGAGACTGTTCTGAAAGCTGGTAAACCTTCAAACTGTAAGATTTACTGCATACTATAGACCTTTTGTTTAGTTGCTACCTAGTTTTATAAAGAGCTTTAAGTCAACTTGCACAGCCTACTGAGCTTCATAATAAAGGAAGAAAAACAGGAAACCAGCAAAATTTTGTACATAATTAAAATGTTCCTCTCCTTTCTTCTCATATGAATGATTTTTCATTTTTGCCCTTGGGGAAAGTTTTAATTATTTCTTTTGAGTTGACTTTAAGAATAGTCCTTTAAAAAGTTACTGCTGGGGCAACCTCTTCAGGTCCCCTCCCACTGTGGGAGCTTCTCTGTCCTCTCAATAAATCCTGCTTTCTCACTTAAAAAAAAAGTTACTGCTATTATAATCTGGATCAATTTGAGAATGTAAACCTATGGAAGAAACTAGAGCAAGTCTCATATAACTATAAATCAGCATGAGACACTATTTAGTCCTCATTCATTTCTGACTTAGCAAGTAGTGTAAGGACTGAGCTGAAGTTTTCTGAACCTAGGGTCCTTCTGGCATGTGTGCATTTCTTAACAACCATTTTTCGGGCCATGCCAGTAGAGACAGAGCTCTGATCTGCTAAAAGTAAGAAAGATTAAAAGCCAAAGGTTGTTTCAGACCAGAGTAACTAATTAGCATGCCTCACATAAACTTTTTTGTTGGGGGTTTTGAAATACTAAGAGAACCATACCAGTATTGAAGGACCTAGGACAGAACATCAGCCCTCCTCCATTGTGCTTTGACTGCTGAGATATAAATAGACCTCTGTCACATCCAATTGTCTGGGCTAATACTGTTAGGAAATTACATGTAATAATTGGAAGTACCGACTGCCATCGACGGAACCACGACAAATAAGCTGTATTTGGAGTTAGGAAGTGATCATCTGGGTGCAGTGGCTCACACCTGTAATCCCAGTGCTCTGGGAGGTCAAGGTGGCAGGATCACTTGAGGCTAGGAGTTCAAGACTAGACTAGGGAACATAGTGAGACACCCGTCTCTACAAAAAAAAAACGTTTAAATTAGCCAGGCATAGTGGTGCATGCCTGTAGTCCTAGTACTTTGGGAGACTAAGGTGAGAGGACTACTTGTGCCTAGGAATTTGAGGATGCAGTGAGCTATGATCATGCCACTGCACACCAGCCTGGGGTGACAGAGTGAGACCCTGTCTCAAAAAAAAAAAAAACACGTGCTGAGAGCTGAGATAAACCTTGGAGGAATGCTAATTTTACCATGTAAAAGTTGAAATTTTGGTTTAATATTTAGATATAAAACTATACACCATAGGTTACTGTCAAACTTAATCTTTGTATAAGTAAAAATCACATGGCAATTAATATAATTACAGAGAAGGACTATGTATTATACCTACTTTAATGTCTCAACAGATTGCTTATAAAAACAGTGCTTTCTTGAGAAATTCAGTACATTCTGTGCCAAAAAACAACCTTTAGCAAGAGTCATCTTCACTGGTTACTCTTTTTAAAGGTCTTGGAAAGGACTTGTTTTCATTGTATGTCCATTGTGTGAAGGAGATGTAAACTCAGCTGTAGTTGAGCAATTATTTGCATTTCAATTAAACTAAACACTCCTCCTTTCTTCCCACTTCTAATTTCCCAGATTTATAAAGAGAATCCACCTATAGCACCAAATTACTTACCAAAGCAATCTTGCACATTTAAAAATGTAGGAGGTTGAAATATAGAAGAGATGAATTGATACCTATGACATTTGCCTCCTTCCCTTATTAACTTTATGTACTTTTTTTACTACTAGTTCAGTACTTAGATGTTGAACATTCGTTGTACTGTAATATTGAAATGCTGCAGCCTCATCTGAATAAAATTCACTTACAATGAAATCAATCAAGAAGTATTCATTAAGTGCCCACTCTGATCAGCTCTATTGTTAGGCACCGCAGGGGTAAGACTCTTGTCATTTTGTGAGTTGCATCCATTAAGGCAGAAAAGATTAATACAGATGAAAGAATATCAAGAATTATCCAAAAATATAATTTAGTACTGCTTTGTATGCTAGACTCTGTCAGCCAGAGGAAGAGAAATCCATGAAGGCTGGCACAGTCAGAAATGCAGGAAGTGGAACTTGAAGGGCACCTTTAAGGAATAATTGGGCTCACAAGCAGTGGAAGAACCCATCTTCAGACTGGAGGGCCAACAGAGTACCGTGGAGGGGAATATAGAAACAATTTTGTAAGACATTAAGTAGAGTAGACATTAATTGAAAATCAGTGGTTCTGGTGAGATTATAGAGGACTTTGATATTTTAAAGATGTAGAGAACTAACCATGTAGGTCAGATTTGAAGTGGGTAGACTTAAGTTCATTAAACTAGAAATACAGATGTCTGACAAACATATGCAAAGATGTTAAATCTCGCAAAGAAATTTAATATAAAACCATCTTCTTTTGTTTACCTATGAGGTAAACTTTAAAACTGTTAAAGATTGATGATGCCTAGTAGTTAGGATATGAAGAAACAAGAGGTCTTATATAAAGTTCATTCACTCAGCAGTTAATTACTAAGCACCTCCTTTGTACTAGGTACCAGTCAAGACACTTAGGATACATTAAAATACAAAAATTCCTGTATTTGGAGAGCTTTCATTTTAGTTCATGAGAATTTAAATTTGTACAAAGAATGTCTGAAAATGTATAATGCACATGTGTTTCGACCCAATTATTTGAATTCTTTCTAAGGTAATCAACAGTACAAGGAGTACAGAGATCAATGTATGCAATTATTTAGAACTTTCTATAGACAGGACACTGTTGTGAATGTTCTAATTGGGTTATTTGTCTTTTATTGTTGAGTTGTAAGAGTTTTTAATATTTTCTGGATTCAAGTTCCTTATCAGATATATGATAATAAAGTTTTTTCTATTCTATGGGTTGTCTTTTTACTTTCTTAATGTTACCTTTTAAAGCACAGAATTTTTGAATTTTTATGCAGTCCAGTTTATTTAATTTTTCTTTGTTGTTTATGCTTTTGGTGCCATATCTGAGAATCTTTTGAAAAATTTAAGCTTGTAAAGATTTACTCATATTTTCTTCTAAAAGTTTATACTTTTAGGTCTTCTATTTAGGTCTTTGATTCATTTAAAATTAATTTTTAATATCTTATAAGGTAAGGGCTTTGTGCTATTTTTAATGTGGCTACTAGAAAATGTTAAATTACACACATGGCTTATGTTATACTTTCATTGGACAAAGCTGACCTAGACCAATGCTCTCCAAACTTTTTTTTTTTTGAGTTGGAGTCTCACTCTGTCGCTCAGGCTGGAGTGCAATGGTACACTGCTCACGGTCACAGCAACCTCGACGTGCTGGGCTCAGGTGATCTTTCTGCCTCAGCCTTCCAAGTAGCTGGAACTGTAGGCACGTGCCACCATGCCCAACTAATTTTTGATTTATTGCGGAGTTGAGGTCTTGCCAAGTTGCCCAGGGTGGTCTCAAACCCGTGGGCTCAGGCAATCCTCTCACCTCGGCCTCCCAAAGTGCTAGAATTATACGCGTGAGCCACCGCACCTGACCTCCAAACTTTTTTATATGAATTCTTACTGTGAAATATTTGAACATGCACTCACCAATATGTGTAAATATCTTCATGTTTATTTATAGACTATATGCATTTACTGTCATATGAATAATACATTATGTGCATACTAATATAAAACCTACACAGAAAATGAAAACTTAAAGATATATGGCATGTAAATAAAAGTTCCCACACTTTAATAGATTATTTTGCACATGACTCCCTTTGGAGACCACTAGTCTGGATTATGATTATGACTTTTCAGTTGGCTCCAGTCTTCTTCTGCAAGCCATCCGCCGCACTGTTGATAGAGTACTCTCATTTCAAGTACAGATCTGATCATGTCATGCCTAACCAACTTCAACATTAAATCCAAATATACAAGACATTTCCTAAAATATCCCTACTTGTATCTCTATCTACAACCCTCACCACGCACCATATGTTTATCAAGTCATACAATGCTACTTCGAATGTTCCCCAGCACTTCATCCTTTACGTATGCGTTTCTCTCAACCCAGAATGCTATTTCTCTGCTTTTTCGCCATTAATTGGTATTTGTTTACATTTCTCAGTGCGCCCTTACTTAGCATTTAGCATGCTATAGTAATTCCTTTGTCTGTCTTCCTCAGTAACTGACTATCAGATCCTCCAGGTAAAAATTAAAGATCATTCTATACATATTATTGCAGATGAAAAAGAAGAGTCTGGTAAGAGTTTAATATTGTGAACCGAGTGGCTTGTTCAGATCTAAGAATCCATCCTTTCAGAAACCGGCATTGGAGATGGAACAGACACACAGTCCCTGTTTTTTGACAGCCATTCTTTTTTTAAAAAACAACTTTACTGACATACTATTTTATTGATTTGCAACTCACATACAATAAAGTCCACCCATTTAAGGTGTACAATCCAATGGCTTTGAGCATATTCAGGGTTGTACAACTATCACTATAATCTAAATTTAGAACATTGTCATTATCCCAGAAAAGAAACTGCACCTATTAGCAATCACTCGCCATCCTCCCTGCCTTGCAGCATCCTCCTGTGCTCCCCACGCTCAGCCTCAACAAAGCACTCAAGCTGGGCTCGGTGGCTCAGCCTGTAATCCCGCGCCTTGGGAGGCTGAGGTGAGTGGATTGCGGGTTCAAGACCCGCCTGGGCAGCGAGACCTCATCTCTATGATAAATAAAAAAATCAGCCGGGCGTGGTAGCGCATGCCTGTAATTCCAGCTACTCGGAAGGCTGAGGCGGAAGGATCGCCGGAGCCCAGCAGGTCGAGGCTGCGGTGGCCGGGAGCGGCCATGCGCTCCAGTCTGGGCGACAGAGTGAGACTCCAACTCAAAAAAAAAAAAAAAAAAAGCACTCGTCCACTTTCTTTATAGATTAAAAGAATTTAAAAATTTTTTTTTTTTTTACTGCCATCCCTCTCCTTAAAGATTTTAAAGGTATTTACAGTTTATGGCTATCTTGTTTTTTATTTCCCAATTTAAATATACCAAGTTATCTCTAAAATTTGGTCCTAAAATAACAAGATCTTAACAAACAAGTCTTAATGCAAATTTTGTATTATGTCTCCATTTAAAATCTGTTGATTCTATTATACATTTACAAACATCAGTATCTTATATGTTAGCTTAGGAAGAGATATATAGAATGATATTCAACATTATTTTTAGAGTTTTGTCTGCATTTCTTTACCTAATGTTAAGAAATATTAAAATACGTTGGTGTTTCTGCCGGGCCGGACTTGGTGGCTCAACCTGTAATCCCAGCACTTTGGGAGGCTGAGGTGAGTGGATTGCCTGAGCCCGCGGGTTTGAGACCAGCCTAGGCAATTTGGCGAGACCTCAGATCTACAATAAATACAAAATTAGTTGGGTGTGATAGCGTGTGCCTGTAGTTCGGGCTATTTAGAAGGCTGAGATAGGAGGATCGCCAGAGCCCAGCAGGTCGATGCTGGGGTGGCCCTGAGCATGCCACTGCACTCCAGCTGGAGCAACAGAGCAAGACTCCCACTAAAAAAGAAAAAAAAAAAAGGTTTCTGTCCTGTAATTTTGTTTAGCACAAAGATATTTTACTTTTTGTCATTATAAAATATTCTGTCTTCTGGATTCCGTAGATTCCATGAATTCCACAATTCACAGATTAATTTAATAGTTTAGCTAATATAGGACATGAAAATGTAATAAATATGAAAATTTTAAGTTAATGGAAATACAGAGAGGGTCTTTGAAGTAGCATGTCTTCTCAACATTATTAATAGCTTTTTGAAGAATTGTGCCACTTTTTACCCCAGTAGTTAGAAGGAATAATTTTATAGTCAAAACATTTTTCCTTAGAATTGTTTCTTGGCTGGGCATGGTGGCTTACGACTATAATCCTCGCACTTTGGGAGGCCGAGGTAAGAGGATTGCCTGAGCCCACGGGCTCAAGACCGACCTGGGCAACTTGGCAAGACCTCATCTCTATAATAAATCAAGAAAAAGTAGTGGTGGAGGCTGCAGTCGCTGTGAGCATGCCACTGCACTCCAGCCTGGGCAACAGAGTGAGACTCCAACTCAAAAAAAATAAATACGTACATAAAATAAAATTACATAAATGTGAGATGTCCCAATTCTACTTTTAAGAAACAATTTTTTGGAAATTTTTGGAGTCTTACTTTGTCACCCAGGCAGGAGTACAGGGACACACTCCTGGCCACCGCAGTCTCGACCTGCTGGGATCAGGCAATCCTTCCACCTCAGACTTCTAAGTAGCCAGAACTACAGGAATGTACTACCACGTCCAGCTAATTTTTTGATTTATTGTAGTGACGAGGTCTCATCATGTTGCCCTGACTGGTCTCGAACCTGCAGGCTCAGGCAATCCTCTCACCTCAGCCTCCCAGAGTGCTGGGATTATAGTCTTGAGCCACCACACCTGGACCTGTTTATGTAATTTTAAATACTAAAGTTCAGTGCAAGAAGTTAAGGTAACTTGGATCAGAGATTGAATGATTTCTCTTGGTAACAGACTTTGTCTTTTCTCTAGACATCCTCCAAGTGTATATGTCTTTTCCACCTTCTCTTTCAAGAGAAAAACCTATCTAGTTTGTTTTGTATTATAAAACACATTCTTTGAGATAAATGCTGATGCTTCTCAAAGTGCAAGCTTATTGTTCATAATATTTCAAATAATTTCCTTACTTTTTTGTAGTTGGGAAATTTTTATAAAAATGGAGACAAACTATAAGTTGCTGTCTGTGGTCTCTTCAAGCAAGTATCATAATATAATTCTATGCTTTTCTAGGAAGAGCTAAAAACCATTGTTGGAGAAGCCAACATACTACTCCATTACATTTTGGAGATTTCACTGTTCTTTCAGAACCTGGAATTGTTGGGATATTCATCTTCCATTGTTAGCACCTGAAAATATTTGACACTGTATTTTTTTCTGTTAATATTTTAAGTATCATTAGGAAACAGTAATTCGGTTTTCAAATACACAAACACAGTTTGAATAGAGAGCATTATACTTTTTTTAAACGTTAATTTTCTCATTTCATTCTCCTACTGTTCACTTGGCAAGAGGGGTGCTTCAGTTTGAAAAACAAAACTCACTGACTTTAAAAGAACTGGAACATCAAAAGAACCAAGTAACACAGCTTTCACATGAGGTAAATAACTTAAAAGAAACACATAAAGAATTGCAGTATTCATTTTAGATCTTTCTAGCTTCTTTGTGTATTTCTGAGCAGAGTTAAACTGTTTGCTAGTAAAAAATGATTTCACAATTTATGAGTGGGCATGCGCTACCATGCCCGGCTGATTTTTTGATTTATTGTAGAGATGAGGTCTCGCTGCCCAGGCGGGTCTTGAACCCGCGGTCTCAGGCAATCCACTCACCTCAGCCTCCCAAAGGCGCGGGATTACAGGCTGAGCCACCGAGCCCGGCAATTTTTCTGTCCATTATAACAGATGTGTAGTGCTGTCTCATGGTGATTTTACTTTGCATTTCCCCGATGACTAATGATGTTGAGCTTCTTTTCATTTGAGCTTCTTTGCTCTCCATTTATCTTCCTGGGAGAAGTGTCAGTTCACATTTGTGTCTCTTTTATCAGATTGTCCCCTTATTGCTGAGTTTTGAGTATTACGTATACGTTCTGAATATTAAGTCCTTTATCAGATATGTGATTTGCAAGTATCTTCTCCCACTCTGTGGCTTGTCTTTCTATCTCTTAACAGTGTCTTTTGAAGAAATATTTTTATGAAGTTCAAGTCATTACTTTGTTCTTTTAGGAATTGTGTTTTTGGTGTTGTATTATTCAAAATATCTTTGCCTAACCCAAGGTCATAAAGGGTTTTGTTTATGTTTTCTTCTAGATGTTTCCTAGTTTTAGGTTTGTGATCCATTTTTAGTTAATTTTTATATAGAGTGGCAGGTATCGATTGAAATTCACATATTTGCATATTGAAACTCAACTGCTCTGGCACCATTTGATTTAAAAAAACTTTGTTGAATATTTATTTTTATGTGAGTCTGTTTCTGGATTTTCTATTCTTTTCCAATTATCTGTTTGCGTATCTTTATGCCAATACCACACTATCTCAACTAGTACAACTTTGTAAATATCTTGAAATCAGATAGTATAGCTTCTCCAACTTTCTGGCTATTCTTTGTGCTTGACATCTTCATATGAATTCTATAATTAGTTTGTTAATTTCTACCAAAAACTGGCTATGATTTTGATTGATTGCATTGAATTTCTAAATGAAGTAGGAAAAATTGACATCTTATTACTTTTTTTAACTTCATTAGTTTAAGAAGAAAATTAGCAAGCTATCTTAATATTGAATATTCTGACCCATGAAAACACTGTATCTTTACCTTTTTTAGGTCTGCTTTACTTTCTCTTAGTATTGTTATTTTGTAGTTTTCTCTGTAAAAGTTTTGCATCTTTTGATTAGCAAGGTACCTATTTTTACATCCTTTCACTTTTAGCCTATCTGACAAAATATGATTTTTAATTGGAGTTTTTAAAAGAATATTTACATGCAATGTGTTTATTGATATGATTATGGTCAAGTCTGTCATCTTGCTATTGTCTTTTATTTGTCTCATCTATTCTTTTTTCCTGTCTTCTGGATTTGTTGAATATTTGTCATCATTCCATTTTATCTCAACATTACTTATTGGCTGTAACTTTGTTTTGTTGTTACAATAGTTGCTTTAGATTGTAGTATACAAGGAGGACCCCCAAAACCCCAGAATTATATTTTTGGAGGGATGCCCCATGTATCCAGACTTACCCCATTAGACAAGTGTTCTAGGACTCATCAGTGTCAGTGTACCAGCTAGTGTCATTGTGAGAGGCTGCTTTCAGCTTCAGTGAATTTTTTTTTGTAGAGTCTTTCGATGTGTTTGCTCATTTCATAACCAGTGACTTATGAGTGCACCTGCCTATACTATGCTGAGTGTTCAGCATGACCCCCGTGCCTCACCTTCCCTGTTTACATGATTTCACCTTGAGCAACTTTTTTTGTTTCCCTGGATGAAAAATGTCCTCAAAGGGAAACAATTTGCTGATATGGAAGAGGTGAAACAAAAAACAGCAGAAGCACTAAAAGGCATCAAAATGGACAAGTTCAAAAACTATTTTGAGCATGGAAAAAGTTTCTGTGGTTTTAATTTGCATTTCCTTAATGACTAGTTTTCTGACTCCTAATGTTACTATATGTAAGGTAAACGAAACCAGACCAGGTGAAACGGCAGCAAAGGAGCCAAGAAAAATTTATTAGTGCAGTCCTGGGTGAGGTTCACCAGTCCATGTTGCTGTGGGCCGGAGAAGTCACGCCCAGCAAAATGGGCGACGGGTTTATAAAAGGCACACTGAGAAAACTGTGAAGGGGTTGGGGAGAGCAATCACTGGTTGGGACAGCGGTCACGTCTGCTGGTAATTGGCTGAACGGGGTTGCTAGAGTTGCTGTAACAGGTACTGGCTGGCTTTGCGGCTGGAGTCTTAGTTCCGGTCACTCATTTTTGCTGGCTCACTCTTGCCCATTGTTGTCCTGGTGCGGGTTGGAGCCATCTTGTTGAGGCCCGCCCCGCCCTCTGGTACCTCTGGCCTACACTATACTCTTTCCAAAGTGCCTGCTTTTATTGTCGAGGTCGTTAAGGGTGTGATCAGGACTGGTAAGTGTTGATGGAAGGGAGATAATAAATATGTGTACCATGAGCCTCAAAAATCCCAGCTTATCATGTTGCCTGATCTCAAGAAGCATATTGCGCCTGTGTCCTTAACTTGGAGTCTGCCGAGTGTCAGGAAACAGAACACTACTCCAGAGCTTAGGGAACCACTTAGAACATGGCAAGAGTTCAGCACGAAGACACTCTCTGCTAAAAGGGGTCATGAGGGGACTTTAAGAAAGATTAATGGGGGAGGTCAAAGGTCCATATTGCCAGTGTGGAATCATGGAGACAGCACTGGACTTTGAATAAGAACATTTAGACACTGTCCCTTCTGGCAGTGTGACCTGAAGGAAATCACTGAACTTCTGTGAGTCAAGTTTCCTCCAGTTTAAAGTGTGAAATCGTAATATTCACTTTGTGGAATTATTATGAAGATGAGAAACAGTGTGAGTGTACTTAGAAATTGGTACTTTCCACTACTGCCGGCATCCATATTGGCATTATTGTGTCTGGGCAGACTTCCTGGTAGTGAGCAGCGCTAGGCGGACCCACAGTCTGGATTCATCAAGGGGGATTCTTCCCCCTACAGGCAATAAGACAACGTTGATTTGTTAGGGTCATGATCTCCCTTGGATTTGGGTCTCATCCTCACAGCTGTACCTTCTTGGCACCCAGTAATGTCATCTCTATTCGCGAGTATGGATAATGAGGGCCGTTATTATTGGGTTTCGAAAGTCATAAAGTCTCGCTGCCTGGGGTGAGCTGGGCAGCAGGGATCGCCCTCCCCAGGCAGAAGCTTGGGCTGGAGACCCCCTGGATGTGCATCAGCCCCTGGGCCACCCTGGCCCTTCCTCTGTGTCCTGGAACTTGCTCTGCCCCTGCCTGGACGCCCTTCCCCACCCGCTGGGCCACTGCTGCCCTTCCAGTCTCTGTGCAAATGCCGCTTCTCCTGGGACACCTCATGGGTCTCTGGGCTAGGGACAGCCTCTACTCCTCTCTTCCCTTCCCTCCTCCCGACGCTTCTCCCCTCATGCTAATTCTCCCTTCCGCTAGTTTCCCATGGGCTGCTGGGTCCCTGGGAGCGAACACAATGCCTTTCCTGTTCATTAACTCTATCCCCTGTGCTTCGTCGAAAGCCACGCATATTAAGTGAGTAAGTGAGAATGTTGACTTGTTCCAGGAAGCCTGGGATAACTTATAAGAAAACGCAATAAAGCGGAGAAGAAGGCACACTCACAGCAGGGCGCATGAACTCAGAAGTCAGGACGGGACACGGGAAAACAAAGCGCTTGCAGGCGGGTACCTTGAGAAAGGAGCCGGCTTGTGGCATGGCAGAGGCCAAGGGAGGCTGCTGGGGTTGAGGCCAGGGAGGCAGAGCCAGGCAGGGAGGGCCTGTGAGCCAGAGAAAGTGGCTTGGGTTCTAGCATAAGCTTGACAAGAAGCCACTGCTGGGGGGGAGGTGCAGGGAGGACACAGGGTGAGTTTTGGTGAAAGATTCTTCATGTTCAACAATGTGAAGAAAATGTCTACCAGGGGTCATTCCGAAACAGCTGGGAGAGCTCTTAAGGCGGGACTGGACACACACAGGGTTCGGGGAAGTGGTCAGGGCCAAGGGTGGCCCAGAAGATGGAATTCAGGAGGGTGAGGAGGACAGAGGAGGCGTCATGAACTTTAGAACCGCTTGACTTTTAAACCTCTACGTGCATGTTTTGTTTTCATGAAAATTACAAACTTATTTATTAAAAATAAAAAAGAACCAGGTGTGGTGGCTCAAGCCTGTGATCCCGGCATATTGGGAGGCTGAGGCGAGAAGACTGCCTGAGTTCAGGGGTTTGAGACCAGCCTGGGCAACTCGGCAAGACCTCATCTCTACAATAAATCAAAAATAATTAGCTGGGTGTGGTGGCACACACCTGTAGTTCCAGTTACTTGAAAGCCTGAGACAGGATGATTGCCTGAGCCCAGCAGGTTGAGGTTGCGGTGGCCATAAGCGTGCCACTGCACTCCAGCCTGGAGAGACAGAGTGAGACTCTGACTCAAAAAATAAAAAATAAAGAAAGAATCAGACAGGCAAACTGCCATTGGCCCCACCCAGAGCAGATAGGTTTGACTGAGGTTGGAGGAACTGAAGTCCTGACTCTTCCCCAAGCCTGGAGGGGCCCCAGCCACACTCACACAGTCATTTGGCTTAATAAAATGTGCATGAAAACATTTCAGCCAAGATGGCTTAAGACTCTCTCTCTATTCCCTTCACACCTCCCGTCACATTTCCTCCCTTGCCTGGGGGCCGTGCGCCTTCTTGGGGTTCAGCCAAGGGGAGCTGAGTTGGAGTTGCGTCTGGTGTGTGTTTGGTGGAATGTGTTTTCGTGGTCTGCAGTCACTTCTGCACTTGGTTTGGTTTTTTTCTGTCGGGTAGCGGAGATGCTTCTGGAATCCGTTCTCTGTCCATAGGCCTGACCCCCAGGGCCCCAACAGGGGTTCAGGCTGGAGGCGGCTTTCCCACTGAACTAGCCCTGGAGGGTCTGGCACTGAAAGCCTGTGAAAGTATTTGCATTTAGCCATTAAGTAGGAAACTTAAAAACTCGAAATCTTACAAGTGTATGTGAAATAAGCTTAATGGAGATGTCCTTAAGTTTCACCACAGTCTAAAATTTGCATAACCTACCAGTATTGAGTTGTGGAGCCCAAAGGAACTTTGCTAATCTAGAAACACAAGTAGAGCTTTCAACCAGGTGTGCTAGAGAAAAAACTGTCCCTCTGTAGATAGGATTATAACATATTGGAGGTGTTCAAAGAAGTGACCAAAGCACCTGCAGCTAAAAATGTAGAAAAATTCATTGTGGACATAGGCCAGGCACTCAGTTAATAACAAATAGTATGCTTTTTTTTTGTGGGATTATTGTATCTGCTTTTAAAAATGTGTACTTTCTGGTCATGTATTTTTTTTACACTAATTAAGCATTTACTTTTACATTTGGTTTTGTGCAATCTCGCATTTTTAAAGAGGCTCCCGACTCCTGTGGGCTTTGGGTCTGTAAGTCTCCCCCTACCTGATGAGCAGTGTGCCTGTTTCAAGTATGAACTACGATCAGGGCCTGTGAGGCTGCAGTGTGCAGTGTGGGTGATGGCTGGTGGACGCTGAGGAGGAGGGTTGGGGGCCAGGAATAGGCAGAGTGGGGCTTCAGAGCATAGGCTGAGACTGTTTTTAAAATTGAGGTGAAGTTCACATCGCGTAAAATTAGTCCTTGAAAGCATACAACTGCGTGACATGCAGAACAATCGCAGTGTCGTGTAACCAACACCTCTATCCAGTTCCATCATGTTTTCCACACCCTTAGAACACCTGGACCCACGGGTGGTCACCCCTGGTCCCATCTCCCTGGTCCCTAGCGACCCCCAGTCTGTATCTTGTCTCTGAAAATGGACCGATTCTGGTGTTTGATGTTGGTGGAATCCTTTGATACGTGGCCTTTTGGGAGGAGCTCACCTCATGTAGCTCCTTTCTTAGAATGTTTGGGGTGTCATCCACACTGTATGTTATGAGAATTTCAATTTTTTTCAAAAAACTGTAATTTTATTTTGTTTTAGATTTGAGGGGTACAAGTGCACATTTGTTGCATGGACATATTGTGTGGTGGTAGCGACTGGGATTCAGGTGACACCTTTCTCAGAGAGTAATTTCTGAACCCTAACCTCCTTCCCCACCTCCCCACTTTCTCGTGTCCTTGCTGTCTATTATTTCCATCTCTGTGGTCATTTAGCTCCTGCATACAAGTGAGAACATTCAACGTTTGGCTTTCTGTTTCTGAGTTAGTTCACTCAGGATGATGGCCCCATCCATGTTGCTGCAAAGAACACGACTCCATTCTTTTCTATGACTGTGTAGTATTCCATGGTGTATATATGCCACATTTTCTTTATCTAGTCAATCGCTGGTGGGGCCTTTGGTTGGTTCCATGATTTTGCTCTTGTGACTAGTGCTGCAGTAAACAAAAGAGCCCAGGTATCTTTTTAATATACTGGTTTCTTTTCCCCTGAGTGGATCACTAGTAGTGGGTTTGCTGGGTTGAGTGTTAATTTTATTGCAGTTTTTTTGAGAAATCTCCATCCTGTTTTCCATAGAGGCTGAATGATTTAAACCAACAGTGAATGAGTGTTCTCTTTTCTCCACAACTGTGCCAACATTGCCAAGTTGTTCTCTGACTTCCTAATAGTGGCCATTCTGGTGTAAGGTGATACCTCTTTTATGACTTTAATTTGCATTTCTCTGATGCTTAGTGATGTTGAGCATTTTTCATGTTTGTTGGCTGCTTGTGTATTGTCTTTTGAGAAGTGTCTGTTCACATCCCTTGCCCACTTTGATTGGGTTGTTTGTTTTTCACATTGAGTTGTCTGAGCTCCTTGTAGCTTCTGGATTTTAGCCCTTTGTGTGAGACGTAATTTGCCAATATTTTTTTCCATTCAGTGGCATTTCTGTTCACTCTGTTGGTTATTTGCTATGCAGAAGGTCTTTAGTTTAATTAAACTTCAGTTGTCTATTTTTGTTTTTGTCACGATTGCTTTTTGGGACTTCGTCATAAGTTCTTAGCCTAAGCTGATACCCATAAAAGTGTTTCTCAGGTTTTTATAATTTCAGGTCTTACATTGAAGTCTTCGATCCATCTTGAGTTAATTTTCATATATGGTGAGGAGGGGTCCAGTTTCATTTTTCTGCATATGACTAGCCAGTTTTCCCAGGACCCTTTATTGAATAGGGTGTTCCTTCCCCTTTGTTTGTTTTTGTATGCTTTGTTACAGATCAGTTAGTTGTAGGCATGTGGCTTTATTTCTGGGTTCCCTATTCTGTTCTATTGATCTGTCTATTCTTGTACCAGCACCATAGTGTTTTAGTTACTATAGCCTTACATTGTAGTCTGAGGTCAGGTGGTGTGATGCCTTTGCATCTGTCCTTTTTACTTAGGATTGCTTTGGCAATTCTGCCTCCTTTTTGGTTTCCTATAAACTGTAAGGTTGTTTTCTTTTCCTAGTTCTGTGAAAAATGATGCTGGTGTTTTGATAGGGGTTGCACTGAACCTATAGATTGCTTCGGGCTGTAGGACCCTTTTGACAATGCTGATTCTTCCGATCCGTGAGCATGGGGAATTCCTCCACTTGTTGTGTCCTGTGGTTTCTCTCACCTGTGTTTTGTAGTTCTCCTTGTAGAGACCTTTCACCTCCTTGGTTAGGTGCACTGCCAGGCGTTTTTCATTCCTGTTAAGCGATTTCCTGGAGCATGAGCCAATCTGAGACTCTGTGTGTGTGAGAGAGTGTGTGTGTGTGAATGTGTGAATGTGGGTGTGTTTGTGTGTGTGTGAGCAGAGCTCATTTGAAAGCCATTTTCCTGTTCATCTTAGTTGGCGAAGTGTTTGTTGAGTGCCTGTCCTCTGTCCGATTTGAGCTGGCACTGTTCTGTTTCCCTGTAGCTATGGGTTCCGGAGGAGGAGGAAGGGGTCTGAGGGCTCTGCTTCATTTAGGAGTCCGTGCCAGACTTCACGAGCCCCTGACACAGCTCACCTCCTCTCCCACCCGGCTCTGCTTGTGATTTTTGCTCGTGACTATTGCTGTCTCTTTACCAATATGTCAGGGGTGGATGTGGGTGTGCAAGGATATAAGATTTCATCAGGATAACTACCCAAGGCTGAGTTGACATGGCGAAAGAAGGGACTAGAATAAGGATTTCTCCACAGCCTTGAGTGTCTCCTCTTGCTGCGGGGGTGTGGCCCCAGTTCAGGGAGGGAGAAGGTCGGGTGACCCTCCCACAGTCATGGCAGAGCTGGATCCAGTCCGAAGCAGCCTCCTGCAAGTCGGGGCTCTCTGGGAGCACCCAGCCAGGGGCTCAGCTGCCCCTTCTGCTGGGGGCTGCGGAGGGTTAAGGGAGAATCATCCAGCTTCAGAGCTTCTTAGACCCAAGTCATCATCTTGTTCTGTCAGCAAGGTAGCTGCTAATTTTTTCTTTAAATCTCAGAAGCATTTCCCCACCAAAGAAACAGATGTCAGGTGATGTGAGAGCCCCAGCATCGCCCAGAGCAGGGCGCTTGCCTGCTGGCCTGAGCCCGGAGGAGCCATGCGTTTCACTTGGCTCTGCTTCTGGGCTGAGGTCTTTGAAAATGGCTTTGGAGTGTCACATCTCTCGAACTCGCAGTGTGGCCAGGGCTTGGTGAGGGCCATGCAGTGCCCTTCATCTCAGTGGGGATGGACAGGTGAGTCACACATTCTTCTCAGCCCCTGTGCCGGGCCATCCCTCCTCCCTGACGGGCCACTCAGAGCAGGGCCCTCGGTAGGCCTGGAGGTCATGAACCAGGCTGGGAGGCAGCACCAGCTCTTCCTGCAGGGATGCCTCATCTTCGCTGCTCACTCAGGGGTTGCCCTCCGCCTTGCCGCAGGCAGCTTCTGGCCCGGAACCTTCCGAGGTGCCCGCTGTTCTGGGCAGCATCACTTGGCAGCGTCACAGGTGGGGGGATGGCATCCTGGCTCCTCTTACACGGCCCACTCAGGGTCCTAGGTCTCCCGGGAAGTCTCGGCCAGGCCATATGTGACTTGCGTGGCTGTCCAACTGGCTCCTGGTGCTTCTGACAGGTTCGTCTCTCCTTCCGCATCTGCGGGTGTCCCTCATCCCTGCACTTGGCTCTCTCATTTGCTCTCACACTGGCTCTTCCTTACCAGAATATACTGTGCCTGGAAATTCCTCATTCACTTCCAAATAGGTCAAGTTCATGCCACGCTTGCCAGGGCATCCTGTGGCCTGACCCTGAACACTTTGCCCTTGGGAAATCCCCTCCTCCCACTCCCGCTGGAATTGAGCACGAATGGGTGGTTCTCTCGGCCTCTCACCACAGGGCCTTGGCACATGCTGTTCGCCCTGCCTGGAATGACTTTTCCGGCCTTCCCTTGTTGCTGTCGGCCACTACTTAGTCCTCAGCGTCAGATGGGATTGTCTTTTCCTAAGTGGACAGTGCTGTGGCCCCCACAGCCAGGCTGGCATACGTTGCGTGCTGCAACGTGGGAAGGCTGGCAGGGGTTGGCTTTGGCAAACACGATGGCCAGGCTTGGCTGGGTTCCTTTCACCTCAGACATAGAGCAGTGGTCCAAAGGATGGCACTGAGAGCAGGCTACATGTGGGGGAGGAGAGTGCGGCTCCGGGGGCCTCCTGAACTCCTCAACAGAGTGAGGGGCACAGTCACATCAGAGGACCCAGAGCCACGCCCCTACCTTCAGCCTTGGAGAATAGGGGAAGGCTGGGGACCGGCCAACCCACGTCACCCGGACCTGGTGGTGCAGGCTCGTTGTTTGACATTGCAGTTACATGCCCAAAGGGCTCTCTTTCTCCTTGCTCTGCTGTCCCAGCGGTCCTGGCCGTGACCTTTCACTGCGAACACGATGTCCTCAAGCGGGAGGGTGTGAGGGACAGAGGGAGAGGCCACGAAAGAGAGCAGTTGGATATTACAGGTGAACCTTCAATCTAATTAGCATAATGCTCATATGATTATGAAATATCCAAGCCTGGCTTTCTCATGGGAGATATTCAAAAGTATCCAGTGATAGGATATTTCAGCAAAAAAAAAAAAAAAAAAACCCTAAAAAATGTTCTAGAGGAAATGAGTGAAGCCCAGGTGTCAGAGTCACCGAGTTTGAATGCGGGAAGGTGAAGGAGAAGCAGGTGGCCACTGAGTCCATGAAATATCACATCCTTCACTCGTGGCAAGGGAGCGTGATGGAGGAGCTCATCTTCAGGGAAGGACATCTGGGGCAGCTCCTTTGATGCCTTCTCTTTTAGGGTGTGTGGTGCGCTGCCTAAGAGCAGGGTTCTGGGTTGGCCCTACCACACATGAGCTTTAATAAAGACCTTGAAAAATTTGCGTAACCTCTCTGGTTTTCCATCTTGAAAGTAGGGTAATAATAATAATTCTTGCTTCAAAGGGTTGTGAGGATTAGATGAGTTAATTTGTGTAAATTACTCATCCTGAAGCCTGTTACACGGCTGATACTCTGTAAATGCCAGATGGAGCTGCTGTTATATTAAGGCTCTTGGAATGAAGACCCTTTGTGGCCAGGGCCAGAGGTGTGACACAGAGGTCTGGTCTTTGGTACCCATGACTCTTCAAAGAGGCACATTAGACAAAGAAAAGGGGAAAACAGATGCCTAAAACTTGGAAGACCAAACTGAAGTAACACACCAACAATCAATTAATTGCAAAGACTGAAGACCATACCCCAAGGGCTAGCTACATTTTGAAGGAGTTCGGTCATCATGCAAGTGTCATCTTTTCCAAATGGATTTGAGAGCTTTTAAAAAGGGGGATGTTTGTACTATAAGGTGAACACAACTGAAATCAGACATTAAGACAAAGGAGGGGAAGAGTGCAAGCTGCAAATGGAGACAGCTGTGATTGCAGATCACAGTCACATCAATGTCAAGACACATGCGAGGCCTTACCCATCTTCAATAGAGTTTGTATGGGCGGCAGGTGCAGGGGAGAAGGGGTGAAGAAGGTTGCAAGGAGAGAAGACTGTGTTTTGCTTGTGGCTAAAGGAAGCAGGAAAAGTCAGCAAGGAAGGGGCCGTAGTTGAGGCCCTGGGCATAGTCATGAATGGAGTGACACCACAGTGATGCTGTGTGCTGCTGGCTTTGCACGGAATAACTTCAGCTAAGTATTTCCAGGACTGTGATGGAGGTTTCTCACCCCGCCTCATGCCCTAACTGTGTCCCTTCCCACTGATGTTCATTTTCTTTACTGGTCTATCTATCTATCTATCTATCTATCTATCTATCTATCTATCTATCTATCTATAATCTCTCATCTGTCAATCTTTCTCATCTGTCTTATCTATCTAATCTTCTCTATCATCTATCTATTAATCTGTTATCTATCATCTACCTACCTATCTACCTAATTATTATCTAATCTGTCATCTATCTATCTCATCTATCTATTATCTACCTACCTAGCTACCTCCCTAAATCTCATCTATCATATATCTCTCTATCCTGTTTATCTGTCATCTCTTTCTTTCTATTATCTATCATTTATCTATCTGTATCATCTATCATCTATCTATCTATTGAATATCATCTCTCTATCACATCTATTTATCATCTATCTAATCATCTCAATCAATCAATCAATCAGTCATCTGTCTATCATCTATCTCTCCTTGACACTCTCTAGATAAAATCGAGAATACACAGAAGACAGCAGACATGCCAGCCAGCAAATGACTTCTCGTTAGGTCACTGGGAACTGCCTGACTAAAGTCAGGAGATGAGCTCTGCCTTGAATGGGTCATTTTTAACCCAAATAAGCAACACTTGCTGTCTTCCATCAGCTTTCTCTTATGACAGGCATGATTAGTCAAAGTTTAATAACTGGTTAAATAAATACCCTTGGCTGAACAATGGACACTTGCGGGATTAATCCCTTTCTAGGACCTTCCCTTCAGACCCTGCCTGACGTCCCCTCCTCCAGACTATTGTCAAAAATATATCTGAAACTCATCTTTTGAAGCTGCCTTTGAACAGCTTGGTGGTTGGATCTGTCTGTTTCTGCAAATCAGCCAGTGGTTACAAGGCGACAATTCAGATGAAACTGAGATTGAAGTATGACGCAAGCACTTTTACTTGCCAGAAATTGTGAGATGGAGAATGACATGGTCAAGGTTTACGCTGTTCAAAATTGGTGCTGAGAGGAAAAAAGCCATGGACAGAGCAGAGTCCGTCAAGAGTGGACGCATTCTTGAAGGACTTTCCTTGGAATGCGCCCCGCCTATGGAGGGCCTCCCTTTACCTGTGATCATTAATCATGGGCTCCTTCACTGACCTTTCAGCAGGGACGCTTGAGGAGCCATCAACCTGGACTGCCCCACCTGGCCAAAACCCACGACTGCATGACTTATTAGGCACAGACTGCGGTGTCCTTGAATTAACCTGGGCCTTTGTCCTTGTTCCCTCTTCTTCCGCTGGAGCTGTGTCACTCCACACGCAGGTGGCGCATAGGGCTGTGTTGTCTGTAGGAGATTTCCTTGAAATAGGTTCAGCCCCCACTTAAAAGGCTAGTGGCAGCCCGGAGCCTTGCTCATGGTTTCTGTGACTTCCTGCTTCTTTTTCTCACTTCTCTTTGTCTTCAGTGCCCTGCTTGTCTCTGCACTGCGTGTTATGTATTGTATGTATGTTCTACATAAAATTTCTGTCTATCAGATGGAATTTGTTCCATGTTGGGTGGAAAACTCTATGCATCATCATTGTCCACAAGAAATGCATTTTCTTTATTTTTAATAGATTCTACCCTAAAGTGTGGATGAGGGATGTGTGGCTTGCGTGTGCTGTGGGGCGAGGCTCCCTGTCTGCAGCACAGCCCTCAGCAGTGGGTCGCTCTGTCTCTCCCTGCTCTTCTGCGGGGGCGGCCCCCCATCTCTCATGGCCCTTTCCATGCCACACCTTCCGGGGATGTGCGTGGGTGACGCTAGACTAGAGGCCACCACCCCCAAGATTGTCACTGCCCAAACTTGGCAGAGGTGCTTTCTAAGCACATATTTAAGTCCTGACCAGGGAACGCCCTCTCCTCGCCCCGCTCTGTGCTCTTTGCTGACTCAGCCTCTCGAACTGCTTCCATCCCCTGGCTCAGCTGCTTTCCACACGTGGCTTCCAGGGCCCTGTGCCTGGCTACATCCTACTGATGGGAGGGGCAAGGTCCCTGGAAATGGTGCACATTGATCTGTTCATGTGGTATGGGCCAGAACTCGGTGGAATGGCCGTCCTTGAGGACTGGGAAGCTGGTCTGGCTGCTTCCCCAGAAACAGCACGTGGTGGGCAGTCTCTTCGGCGGCCACCAGTGATCCTTGTCTTCGGGTACTTACGCCCTTGTGGAATCTCCTGCCCTGAGTGTTGGTGGCCTCATGAGTCACTTCTGGTGAGTGGATTACAGGAAAGGTCACACGTGCCACTTCTGTGATTAGGTGACTCAGACTGGCTTCTGCTCTATGGGCAGATTCTCCCTCTTGCCTGCGTTGAGGTTGGGAGCACTGTAGTTGCCCAAGTGACAAAGGGGGTGGCTTCCTGACAACAGCCAGCGAGGATCAGAGGCCCTCGGCTCCACAACCAGGAGGACTGCACCTGTCACAGCCATGGATAAGCTTGGAAGTGCCTCCTTCCCGGAGGACCTTGGAAGACCAAGCCCAGTGGATGCCTTCGTTGCAGCTGTGTGCAGGCCCTGAGGCCAACCGCCTGGCTGAGCCAGTGCCCTTCCAGCCCACGGACACCGTGGGACAACACATGTGCCTTGGTTTGATCTGTTGTGTGCTGAGGAGCGGCAGCAGAGCCCTGACAAGGAGAGGAACCCGCATGGGGAGGAGCCTGCCAGACCCCACCTGAGGGCTGTTCTCATGGGGGACAGACCCGTTCCGCAGCTCTGCTCCCTCTGGTTTCCCCAGGCTGCGGGTGAACACGTGTGTCGTGTGGCTGACCACCAGCATGCAGCTTCCGGTACTGACTGCATTCGCATCTTCTTGCTGCTGCCGTAGCACATTTCCTCAAACCTAGCGACTCAAAGCCACAGAAATGCATCCCCTTTCAGTTTTGGAGGTTGGAGTCCAAGGAGAATCTTGGGAAGCTGCAGTCAAGGTGTCAGTGGCTGTGCTTCCTGCCAAGGACCAGGCAGGGTCCACGCTCTGCTTTCCAGCTTCTAGAGGCGACCTGCAGGCCTTGGCTGGTGGGCCCTCCCTCTGCCTTAACCCTCTCACCCCCTCTCCCCTGTGATTACCCTGCAGAGGCTCCAGGCAGGGTCCACGCTTATCTCCCCATGGCAGGGTTCTTAATCACACCTGCAAATTCCGTTTGCTGTGGGAGGGGACCTGTCACAGGTTCTGGGGGTTAGAACATGGGTCTCTTTGCATGTGTGTATATGTGTGCAGTGTGTATGTGTGCGCACGTGTGTATGTGTGTGCTGTGTGTGTATGTGTGTGGTTATTCTGTCTACAACTCCAAAAGAATTTTCTGTGCCTTCCTGGTTTCCTCTTCCTAATAAGCCGTACATTGCTAACCAAGGCGTCGTGAACTCCGGGAGAGATCTGCCATGTTGGGAAAACCCGACTTTTGCGTTCTCGGTCTGTGGCATCTGTGCCCTTTGCCTTCCCCTCAAACCTTCGTCTGACCTATTTTCAGGTTAGTCTGCCTTTCTTATTGGGAAGCCTCATGGGTAGGGGTGTTAGGAAGAGGCACCAAGTTTCCAGAACCAGAAGCAACACAAGGGCGGTGAGGACTTGTGAGATGCAGCAGCTGGGGCTCCAGAAGGTTGAACCTGGCCGAGCTAGAGGGTGGCTGAGCTGAGCTTGGGTCATTCTTCTTGACTCCAAATCTCCTGTACTTTGCTATTTTGCCAACCCAGGGATTCCATTTTAAGGAAGACAATGAAAATTGATGTTTAAACAGAGACTAAAGTCCTCATCTAATGTGAGGATTATTATGACTGGTGAAGAAGTAAGAAGATATTTAAAACGACTGGCTAAAAATGGCAGATACTTTTGAACAATATATATTTTTTGGCTTTTTGATTTTTATTCTAGTTTGAGGGTACACAGGCATGTTTGTTATATGGACATATTGTATAGTGGTGAGGGTGGGGTCTTACGTAAAGTTTTGATCCATCTTGAGTTAATTTTTGTATATGGTGAGAGCTAGGGGTCCAGTTTCATTCTTCTGCAAATGGCTAGACAGTTTTCCCAGCACCCTTTATTGAATAGGTGTCCTTTCCCCATTGTTTATTTTTGTCAGTTTTTGAACAATAATTTTTCACTTGTAAACCAAACAGATTGAACTGTTCAACTAAGAACTTGGAAATAAACTAATCAGCATCAAACATTTAAAATTTCTGGAGGAAGACAAAAGTAATACTCCTATTTTGTGGTGGTGCATTTCAAATCTTGGCTCTGTTTTTTTTTTTTAAAGCGGGAATTATTAAGAGGACAGAAAAGCTCCCACCGTGGGAGGGGCTCCCAGGGGGTTGCCCAAATCTCAGCTCTGTTGATGACCATGAACATGCTTGCTCCCACAACAACTCTGATATAGTTCCTCCCTCTGCTTGAGAATCATGGCATTGTGTGTACACTTCCAACACCAGAAAGATATCGTCACACTTTAAATTCTGTACTTTGCGTGTTTTATGGAAGTACACTCTTGTTTTTCCGACTGTAAAATTCCACTCTAATATCTGGACCTGTCTTTTTCAGGCGATTTGGTATCTAATCCCTGCCCTCCACTGTAGGGGTGTGTGTTTTTGCAGGAGTCAACCATAGCACAGCATGGAAATTCTGGGCTTCGCTCAAGTGTAAATATGTTGAGGGCTGAGATCATTTGCTCTCAGGGAAATATAATTTATTGATTCTGAAGTGGAAAAAAATGAATAAATGATATAGCTCGTGAGCCCACCTTGGCCTTGCAGTGCTTAGAGTGTTTTGGTGAGTTGCATCGGATGAATGAGGAACGTATGGGTGAAGTCGCTGCTCCTGGATTTGGAGACGGAAGGGGACGTGCTTAACCAGATGTTCATATTTTCCTGAACATCATGTTCAAGAACACATTTGGCCGCATTCCCTGGAGTCGGGGGAGATGGGTCTTTCTGCCCGTCCCCAAGAGTGCATGTCAGCTAGGCTGGGGGGCTCCCCTGTGTCTGTGTCTTTGGCCAGGAGCTGGAGATGGCCGTGGAATTCTCGAGGCATGCCAGAAGTGAGGGCTGAGTTTGACTAGGAATTTATTTCTTCCTTTGATATAGGCTTGTACTCAAGTGACTCTCCTGGGAACCCCGTGGGGCGGAGGGGCCTTCTCAGAGCCGGGGGAGCCTACGAATGTGAGTTCTCTTCAGGTGGGATTGTTGGTCAGTCGGCTCGGCTGCAGATGGGGGTCCAGGTGCTGGCCCTGGAAACCCAGTCTTGTCATTTCATGATGGAGGAAGACCCCAGGGCTCTGTGTTCTTCAACTGAGGCAGACAGCAAGGCTACCTTCACACTGTCCTCTCTCCGTGCCAGCTCACTGTCAGCTACGCGAGGCAGGTGCTGGCCCCTGGCTCCCACAGGTAAAGGGATCGCAGCTCAGAAGAGAAGAGTGCTCCGCCCAGGGTCACCTGGCTAGTCACTTGCAGACTCGGTCCCAGGACTGTTCCCTAGGGGCCCATTCCCACACAGGCACACGGTGGCTCAGCTCAGCACACAGGACACAGAAGGCAGATCATCAGGGAGCACCCTTGCCTTGGTCTCTGTCCCCCCGGAGCTCCTGGGAGGAACAGTTGCTTGGGCCCATTTCCTCCTCCCTCTCCTTCCTGCTTTGTGTCATCTGAGTGGGCTAGGGTGGACATCTGTGTTAACCAGCAGGACGGACTCCAGGATGGACATTTGTGCACGCAGGTGGACCGCAGGCACCAGGCGCAGACTGTTTTTCTCCCAGATGCCAGTAGCCTTCATGACATTCCTACCTGCTTGTTCCCCAGTGGGACATACTAACCTCTGCTGACCTAGAATGATCCTCCTCCATGGGGGTGAAAATGTGACTCTTCAGTGTCAGGCGAAAACAGATCGTGGAAACTCACAGCTGGTCATGCATGACCGTGAACCGAGGCATCCGCTTGAGCCCGGGCCTCCTGGTCTCTGGGTTTTGGTGACATTTGTTCTGCTCCCCCACTCGTTGTCCCCAACTCCTGCCTCACTTTGCCCAGCTTCTCATCCTGGATGGCGAACCTCCATCAACTTTCTCGGCTTGTGTCAACTGCCTGGCCTTTATGTGGGGCTGGCTGCCTCGGCAAGCAGGCATCCTTGGGCTCCTCGGTTTGTTCATCTGGAAATGGGCGCAGCACACAGTATTGTTTTGGGGGATGAAATGAGCGAACACGGACAGAACATGTTACTTAGTGAGCATAGGAACCATAAATAGATGTGTTTCCCTTTGCCACTAGTGAAAACTGAAGTTAAGAAGTTGAGTGACTGGCACAGGACGTGGTGAAGAAGGGGTTCTTGGCCATGGGTGATTTTGCCTCCAGGGGACACTTGGCAACATCAAGAGATTTTATTTGGTTGTCACAACTGGAAGAAGTGCTATTAGGCATCTAGTGGGGAGAGGCCAGGAATGCACCGAACTCCCGGCAGTGCACAAGATGGCCCCCCACAGCCAGGGACCATCTGGCCCCCACGTCAGCAGCAATGAAATGGGGAATCCCTGCTGTGGATGGAAAACTGCATACTTCGGGCTCAAAGGCACATATGCACACCACCTTGACCTTTGTAATGTCAGCATCGATATATATCAAGAATAACATCAGCATCAAGAGCAATATCAATATTAATATGCCGGCAAAGTTTCTTAAGCACTTACTATGTGCCAGGTAAATATATGAACAGGCTGAGTCATCACAATCACTCTTTTAAATGGTTACTTTTATTGTTCTTATTCTGCTTAGGATGGAGACAGGCTTGGAGAGGTTCGGCGACTGTCCCACGTCCTGTGTGCTGGAATGCAGACCCCTGGTCAGCCGGGGCCCTCGTGTACTGCTCTGTCTCCTCTCTACTCTGCTGTCCCTCAGTCCTTGAGGTGAGAAGATAGGAGTCTGACTGGTCGGGCTGTGTAGGACTCGGAGGAGGTTGCCAGTGGTCCCAGCCGCTGTGGGATTTGGGGAATCAGGGATATCAGACACCCTCACTCTGTGGGGAACGCTGGCCTCTCCTGTGGGACTTCCCCCTGCCAAGGACTGCCCACTCTTTGGAGTAGGGGTGAGTCAGGGATCCCGGGTCGCTGTGTGAAGTCCCACACAAGGGTGTCTCCAAAAACAGCGACTGTTGGGTGGAAGGAACGAGAGGAAAAAGGGCAGAAACAGCTTGAGACAGACTGAAGCTTGGACCAAACCTTTTTTGGGTGCAGAGTTGGTTCCTGGAGCTCCCATGTAAGATGACAGTGGGGGCAGGCACAACAGATGGCGGACACTTTGGGCTCATTCACTGGTGACTCCTGAGGTCTTGCTTTCCTCCCAGAAGTGCCAACTCTCTAACAGGCCATTTCTTAGAAGGAAACCTCCCTGCATGGAGTTTCACCCAGAAGGACTTCCCGGGGCCGTAGAGTCCACACCCATCAGTGGCCTCTGTCCATTGTGCAAATGCCTCGGCCACCTGAACCATCCAGGGCTGGGGTTTTCCTTAGAGGCAGCATGACCTCTGGATTGGGCCCTGGGCCCAAGATGATCACCGAATGGTGGAGGGCTGCTCCATGGGATGGCTCAAAGAGGACGAGGGCCCAGGAGAGCCCTTCTGACCTGTCCCCATGTCGAGCTTCTTCCTCCCATAGTGTGATCTTCTCCATCCTCTTCTTCCTCCCACTGGGTGATATTGTGTATCAAGCTGCTTCTTCTCATAGAGTGTTCTCCGCTGAGCTTTGTCCCTCCACAGTGTCTTCTTCTGCATGGAGCTTCTCCCTCGCATGATGTGTCTCCTCTGGGGATCTTCATCCTCTCATGGCATGTTCTTTCTTGTTGCGCCTCACCTCCCACGATGTGTTTCTCTCCATCTTTCTTCCACAGCGAGTTCTCTGCTTCCTTTCAAACTTGCAGGTGTGAGGTCTTCCCTGTGGTTCCGAGAGGTTGACTGTGAGGCTCGGAGCCTGCTCCTCACCTGGGGGGCCCAGGGCCTCTGGGGTCCAGGTTGTCCTGGAGGGGTCTATACCCAGCATGGATGAGCCGGGAGGAACAGGCAGCAGCCACGGGGATGTGGGGAAGTCGCCTCACCAGAATTTTACACAGTGGGAATAAAAGCCCCCCCCATCAGATGAAGGGTCATATGTGAATTGTTTCCGCTGTGGACTCAGTCATGGCTGACAGCTCTTCCTTCCTTAGAGGACTCTACCGTCCTTGCTGACGCCACCTGGCACTTCCCTTCAAGCGTTCAGAGCACCAGGACACAGATGTGTAGAAATCTGTGCCCGTCTCCTGGTGTCAACATGTGTGCTTGTGCATGTATGTGTCATTGACGCCCTCTCCCGTGCTCCGGTGGCCTCCAGCTCTTGTTCCTCCCCTGCCTGCGGTCAGCTGCTCTTGTGCCCACCCAATGTCCTTCCAGCCCAACGGGGACCAGATGAGGAAGCGTGTAGATGGTGTCTTTCTTGCAGCCCATCAGCCAGCAGGGTTCTTGTCGCTCTTAATCCTCACCCCTGAGGAGCTCTGCTTCGCTGAGTCTCAGAAACCCCGGCATTCCTCTTCCTGCAGAGCATGGACAGACGCCGGGGTCGGGCGGTTTCACTGCCAGGAACGCAAGGACGCCAGTTCAGTCCCTTCCCCACCCCCACACAGGACTCCAGCCGCCGAGTCCTGAGACCAGCAGAGGGTGCCAGTGCACAAGGGATGCTCACTTCAGGCCACACTGGTGAGGCGCCGTTTGTGGGATCTGGCCCTGAAGCCAGCGGGCCTGGCCTGGTCCTTTGCTTCCATGCCAACTTCCCTTTGGATGGATCACTCATGAGTGAACGGCTTCGGTGGGGGAGGGGAGGCAGAGGCAGGTTTGAGTCCTGAGGGTCAGTGTCCTGCTCTGTACCCAGGAGAGTAATAACCCTCTCTGGCAGTGGCATGCTTTCGTGTGCCAGGCACGGTTTAAGCTCCTTGTGTGTCTGTGATGCAGTCGTTATTGTTATCCCAAGTTGAGATGCATGACATTGGGGTAATATTAGAAACAGGCTGTTTTGAGGGTTGAAGGCCAGGCACGATTCTCTGGGGCGCTGTGTGTCTGGGGAGGGGGAGGGGGCTGTGCTCACCTATCCTCCATGGGCGTTGCATGAATGGGCTCCGGTACTGCATGGCTTGGGCCCAGAGTCCACTGCGTCAGTTAGGCACAGCGGACATCCTGACCCCGCGAGCAAGCCGTTAAGGACGCAGGGCCTATTGCGGTCAGTTTTTAAAGGGGACACCACAGGCCCAGTGTTATAGAAAGCAAAGAATTGGAATTTTTTTCACGTTTAGTCTCCTTTTTCTGCCTTTTCTCTGTTTCTGTCCAAAGGCAGAAGTCTGGAATCTAATGGAATGAGGAACCCCGAAGGCGTGAGGTGGGTGGGGAAGGATACTGACACCTCCTCTTTCCTGTCCTGTGTCCCCTGTGCTCTTGGTATTCCCCTGGCTGGGGTGTGAGACTCAGCCACGGCCAGGAACAGAGCCCAGTCACTGGACTGTCCAGGGGGCTATGCTATGACTCTGGACTCCTCAAAATGTGGCCATTTATTCATTCAACAAACAGTTACTAAAACATACCCACTGTTATGATAGATGTGTTGGTAGCTGGAGATTCAATTATTGGAAGATGTTTTGTCTAGCCTCAGAGAGTACTGCTTTCATAGGGAAAGGAAAGATATGTCGGATAATATTTTAATAGGGAAAGGGAAAGCATGTTGGAAATTGGGGTATAATGACTTTGTAAGGTGCAGTAAGGACAGACTCATGAAGCCACCAACAGATAGGAGTGGAGTCGTGGGGAAACTTGAAAGGACTTCCTGGAGGAGGAGGGCATTCTTGAGCAGAGTCTTGAAAGTGAAGACTGGCCATAAACTGATTTCAGCGAATTCCTCTTGGGAATGGGTGGAGAAAGGGGGTTGCAGGTAGTGTCTGGCATCTATTGAGCACTTCACTAATGTTTAAAAATACATTTTAAACAATTTAAAGTGTCTATTTCTATGTTTCAAAAAATGTGACATGAACACTGTTAAAAAATCAAACTCCCATAATTCTTTGATTTAAGCCTTTGTTATTATCATTAGTTTTGCGTCTTATCACTGACAGGTCACTCGATACGCTTTTCTAGATAACTGTGGGCTCAGGGCTGACTGCGTGTTGCACTTCTGAGCTGTAGCATTCTGACACATAAAGTGCAGCAAGTGGGCGAGGCACAGGCTGTGACTGACTCAGGGTATTTTGGAGGAGGTTCTTGGCTGTGCCCCTTGTAAGCCCACTGGGCACACTTTGAGTCCTTTCTGTCTCAGCGTCCTCACCTGGAGCGTGGAGCTAATGACAGCAACCACCTGATTATGCAGAGTGGCAACCCACTGGGGCAATTCTGCCTCAGGAGACACTTTGGCTGTCACAGCAGGGGAGGGTTCCACTGGTGTCTTGCAGGTGGGGGGCAGGGACACTGCAGACACCTGGGATGCACAGGGTTGCCCACTGCAAAGAAGGACCTGGCCCAGGAGCCAGTTGTGTCCAGGCTGAGAAATCCACCGTGCCTGTTAGACCAGCAACAGGCGTGTAGGAAGCACCTGCTAGGTGTCATTGAGTCCTGTAACCTGGCACTCATCGGTAGTGTGACCGCAGCCAGCCTTTCTACATTTCTCTCCCATTTCTCTCTTACACAAGTCACAGACTCCAGCTGGATGGGTTCCCTCACTGTCCCTTGACCATGCCGTGCCATCCCTGCGTCTGGGTCTCTGTACCCTTACTGAGACCTGCCCTCTCCCAGCCACCCAATCCTACCCTCCTGCCAGATCCACCTTCTCTGGGAAGGTTTGGAGAAACCAGAACCCGCAACACATGCTTGCCATGGAGTTGAAGCACGAAAGCCTTGGGAATGTGTCAGGACTCACCTGGTTTGGACAAACCACTCCAGGCAGGGGATGTGTGTTTCCTTCCGTGCGTGGATCTTGCGTCCCAGGGCTGAGAAGGCATTTTCTCTGAGCCTCGGTCCCTCCTTTGTGAAGTGGAGACAGCAACCGAGAGACAGCAACAGGACTGCCGGGGAAAACAGTAAAGATGAGGCTCAGAGAACCCTCAGCCAGAAGATCAGTGAAAACAAAGCTCAGGGGACTCTCGGCCAGGGGATCCATGAAGATAAGGCGCACAGTGTAGCAGATACTGTGAGTGCCCTCCTGCCCTGCCCTCCCGGTGGGGCCTGTGCACTGACAACTTCCTGGTGTTTTCCCCGGGGTGGCCTCTGGTCCTGCGAGTGTGCTGGCATATGTGTGTGGCTGGAGCCCGGGATCCAAGACGTGGGATGGAGTGGGCAGCCTCTCCTGTGGCAGGACCACCCTGAGCTGTGTGCAGCCCCTCAAGGGCCCTGGAGGGGTAGGGCAGGCCCCTCAGCGCACACTCACTCCTCCTGTTCCCTGTCTCCCTCCACACCCTCCATTGCACCCGCATCAGATCCTGAGGGTGTCTGCACCCAGATTTTATCGGGGCTTTCACTGGGGGATGACGTTGACTGGCCGCAATGCCTGCGGTGCACACCTGCTGCTGGTGCCGACATGCAGAATGCCTGGAGAGAGAGGACGCCCGGCCACCTGTGCTCATGGTTCCCATAGATGGACCTGATGTGCTGGGGTTGTGGTCCAGCCCGTGGTACTTGTGTTTACACTCCTGTATGCTGGACAGCAAGCTGGCTGATGCTGGTGATGGCGCAGCTCTCTTCTCCAGGCTTAAACAGAACACCCGTGGGTGTCGTGGGTGGGAAGGCAGTGACTGAGCTCCAAGTGTGGTTGGGATACATGACTATTGAGACTGTTTCATGTGTAGGGATTTGGTTTTATATGTGTGTGGGAGATTGTCCACATGAAGTTCTTTGAGAGTCCAGGACGGTCAAGAGAGAGAACAGGCCATTCACACGGAGGTGGCTGGTTGAGAACAGCCTCAGTCCCCCCCTGGGAGGCGAGGGCTTACGCCCCTCCGTTGGCTTCGTGCTGGTCTCCTGAGTGTGCACAGTGGCGGGTGCAACTGCGGAGGCTCGGCGGGAAGGAG
>NW_007245888.1:500240-512767 GCF_000164805.1 Carlito syrichta
TGCTCTGGGACCTCTGGCTGGCTCTCGGCCTGCTGCAGCACCAGCCGCCAGCCATGGCAGCCCTGCCCAGCCTTCAGGGGACTTCAGCTTGGCCGGCATCCACCCACAGTGTGGTTGGCCTGCCCTCGCTCTGTCAGTGGGCCTATGCCCGGAGTGCGAGTGACACGGCAACAGGACTCTCTGTGGTGACTTGGCGCCAGTTATGGGGTGTCTCCCACCTGGGCACGCTGTACACAGTTCTCACATCCAGAGTTCTGCATCTCCATACGCAGTACCCCTGACAGCAAGCTGGCCTTTTTACCTGGTGCTGGAACCAGGAGAGGCCACCCTGGCCCTCACGACAACAACTGCTGTGCTCCAGGATGAAATTCCAGGCGTGTGACCTGAGTTCAGAATGCAGCTCACAGAGTGACAGGACTTGAGTGGATTCTATTTCTTTGCATCTGCCACAGTCCCTGAAGGGCGTCTTCACACAGCAGGTGTTTGATAATCTTGGTTGGGTTCTAGGAAGAGCCCTCTAAACACACGAGGGGGGACCCAAAATCTGGAACTCACACAGAATTGCGTATTCATTCTCACACGTGTAAACTTCAGTCGCCTTCAAAGTACTCTCTGATGCAATACACCCATTGAGACGCTTTTTCCACTGCTCAAAACAGCTTTTGAGCTCATCCATCTTGAAGCCTTTTAGTGCTCCTGCTGGTTTTTGTTTCACCTCCTTCTGCCACATCAGCAAAACGTTTCCCTTTGAGGACTTTTTCATCTGGGGAAGCAAAAAAATGTCCCTCAGAGCGAGATAGGGTGAAGAGGGAGGGTGGGGCACAGGGGGCATGCTGTTTTAGGTTAAAAACTGCTGAACACTCAGTGCTGTGTGGGCAGATATGTCGTCATGGTAGAAGAAGCAGCTACCCATTTGCTACAACTCAGGATGTTTCTTCTGCAAATAGTGACGAAGTCTTTCAGAACTTCCAGATAAAGATTTTGACAATTTGGTCCAGGGGAACACATTCCGAGGGTACTTACTCCAAGGGGTCCACCCACCAAAAAGATAATTCTGGGTTTTTTTGGGTCCTCTGCATAGCTATAGTGACAGTTCAGTTACTTGCCACAGTCCACCGTTGTTAATTGCAGTAGGGACTTTGAAGTTTTCTCCACTCTAACGACTTCCACTGGGACCGGGTTTTATCTATACATGATAAAACTTTAGCCACCATCAGGAATATCTGCCAGAGATATGGTGGGAGCACGGAAGGCTGGGATTGCGTGAAAACCAACAAACATACTGCCTGGGGTCTCCTGAGAGAAGATACCGGCTGCAGGTGCCATGTTGACTCTTGTGGAGTTAGCAGGTGTTGGGAAGGCAGACAGTGGGCAGAAGTTACAAAGTAGTCGAGTCATGTCCCAGGGGTGCTTGGGAGCCCAGAGCAGGACGTTTAACTTTACCTAGGTGGCAAGGGAGCATTGCCCCAAGGAAGCTGCTCTAAGCAATGAGAAAGTCTCAGCTCGCTGAAGGGAAGCAGGGATACGTGCTTCAGAGAGGAAGCAGTGCACGTATCCCAAGGGATGGAGCACAGGCCTTGTCTGCAGAGGCCAGGGAGTATTTCAGGTTTCTGGCCATCTGGTGTCTTGTAACATCTGTGCTCTGAACCTGCAAATGACCACAGACAACATGTATATGGAGGGGTGTGGCTGTGTGCCAATAAAACTTTATTTAAAGCCGGGCTCGGTGGCTCAGCCTGTAATCCCACGCCTTGGGAGGCTGAGGTGAGTAGATTGCCTGAGCCTGTGGGTTCAAGACCAGCCTGGGCAACTTGGCAAGACCTAATCTCTACAATAAGTCAAAAAATTAGCCAGGTGAGGTAGCGCGCGCCTGTAGTTCCAGCTACTTGGAAGGCTGAGGCGGAAGGACCACCGGAGCCCAGCAGGTCGAGGCTGCGGTGGCCAGGAGCGGCCACTGCACTCCAGTCTGGGCGACCAAGTAAGACTCCAACTAAAAAAAAAAACCAAAAAAACTTTATTTATAAAAGCAGGGGGCACGCCAGATTTGGCCCGAGGACCAAGCTGACCGCTGCCTGCTGCAATTCAATGAAGCAAGCATCATCGCTTCATTGTACAGATGAAGGGGCTGTGGCCTGAGGGCACTCACCTCGAAAGCAGCGGGTCTGACACCCAAGTCCAGCTTGCTGCAGTCCCAGTCCTGTGCACTCACATCATCCCATGCACCTCCTTTAAAAGCTTCTTTAGGAGTTTCCATCAGGGCAGCAGAACCACGTAACTCGATCCCAAAATACCCAACACATGGCTCTCTGCTGATGATGGCAGCTGGGCAGGCTGGCCCGTGGTGGGAGTTGACATCAGCTCTGTCCACATCATGCCATGCGTGTCTACCTTGAGACATGACTTACTTTCATTCACTGGTAATGACTGGTTTTATCTGTTCTGTGGTTTGCTGCGCTACTGATAAATCTACAGTTCGGCTGCCATCTCGAGGTTCTGGGAACTGAGCGCTCCCTCTGACGCAGCACGCCATCCATCATTGATCCCGGTGCAAAGACATTTCTGGAAGGTCTTGTGTCACAGCCTCTGCTCGCTTCGTGGATGTGTGGGAAAGGCCGGAATGCGAGAGCTGCATTGTTGGCGTCCTTGGCTCTGCACTAACAATCGAAGTTGATGCTTTCTAAGGCAGGTCCCCAACGATCCGTGACCTGCTAGGAATCGGGCTGCACAGCCGGAGGTGAGCGGTGGACGAGCCAGGGCAGCTGCCTTTGCGTCTACAGGCACTCCCCATGGCTCCCATGGCTGTCTGAGCTCTGCCTCAGATCAGCAGCGGCATCAGCTTCTCACAGGAGTGTGGACTCTGTTGTGAACTGTCATGGGAGGGATTTAGGTTGCAGCTTCTTCTGAGAATTGAATGCCTGGTGGTCTGAGGTGGAGCTGGGGTGGTGCACTAGCATTGGGGCGAGGCTGCAAGTACTGATTAACCTTAGCCACGAGGTTTGACTGCACATCCTATTCCCCCACCCCCTCCTTCATCTTCCACGAAACCAGTCCCACATTCCAAAAAGGTTGGGGACTGCAGTTCTAAAAAGTTGCAGGCATATTGTGTCATATGGCCAAGAGAATGTGGCTTTTAGCATTTTAAAGTTGATTTTTATTCATGTTTAGACAGTTTTCCAGGGACGACCAGCCCTTTGGATATTAAGTTACAAATGTCTCAACATACATCTCGAAGCAGGGGAATGAATGGACCATGTCCAGAGGGTAGACGAGCTGTGGTGCTGGGGGTTCCTGCTTCCACTGGGGAGAGGACTAAGTGGCCACAACCGTCACCTCAGTCTCAAAATCCTGGGGCCAGGGTGGTGTGCAGCCAGCCTCTGAACATCTGCCACTCTGGACATCTGCCACTCTGTGGGGATTCTGGGTGGTCTATGTATTTTCTTCTCTGCCTCTCTGAGCTCATTCATTCATTCAACAACTATTCATTGAGGCTGTGTGCATCTGGTGCTGGGCAAGACGCTGGGCGGGAAGAGACAGCTTCTACTTCCTAAAAAGGAGACAGACATTACACAGTCCCATGGATGAACGCACATTTGTGAGCTGAGATGAGTTTTCTGAAATAAGAAAACACAGTCCTGGGAAGCGACTTCTTTCACACTGGGGGGTCAGGGAGGTTCCCAAGGAATGTTCAGGCTGGAGCCAATGTAGAGACAAGAAGTACAGGCGGAGGGTGAATGTTCTAGAAGAAAGGAGGAGCAGGAGCAGTGACCACATGCAGCCAGTTAATGAAGCCAGTGGGTTCGAAGCAGGTCTCAGTCTCCCAGAGTGACCTACCTTCTCTGAGGATCCTTTGAAAGCCAAGCCCAGGCCCTGCTGTTGGGTGTATGGCAAGGCACATTTGGTGAAGGTTTCCGGTTCAGTTCATCGGCTCCGCAAATACTCACATGCCCAGCCTGGATGGCAACATCAGCAAAAAAGGCTGGTGAAATTCCCTTTGATCCAGAAGGCTGGGAACAGAGCCTCAACTGGTGTCATTCCCTAGAGCACAGGGGGGGGCCTCTACTCAGAGCCTCAGCCAGTGTTGTTTCCTAAGAGTCTCTAGTCCTGGACCCAGAGCCTCATCTGGTGTTGTTTCTTAAGGGCCTGTGGGACCTGAAACCAAAGCCTCAGTCGGTGTTGTTTCCTAGAGGCTGGGGGAACCTGGTCCCAGATCCTCAGCCAGTGTTTCCTAGAGCCTGGGGTTCCTGGACGCAGAGTCCTAGGCAGTGTTGTCTCCTAGGGCCTGGGAGGCCTGTACTCAGAGCCTCAGCCAGTGTTGCTTCCTGAAAGCCTGGAGTCTCTGAGGGACCTGAAGGTCTTCCCCAAGGCAAGCACCAGGAGGTTGTGGCCACGGGTGGCGAGCCCTGGTCCCCCCAGCCTCTGAGGGTTCTAAGGGCTTCCCTAAGAGCAGACCTGGGAGTTGTGGCCACGTGTGACATCTGCCGACTGATCTGGGTGAAGCTGGCAGGGATGACCAGCCCCAGGACCCTGGCCACTGGGTTGGGGCCAGGTCTACGTAGATGCAGAGGCCTACTCACAGCAGGGCCACCATGCCTGCAACTCAGTTACCCCTTAGGGTGTGAGTCCCTCCCGAGCTTGGTCTCCTCCCCCAGGGCCTTTTCTCCTTGTGCCAGTGCCACCCACCGCCGCTCCCCAGGCTGACTTCCGGACTCTCTTGGCCATGCCCGGTGCGGCTGAACCATCTGGGACATGTCCTCGGACCCTCCTTGGTAGCTCCCCCATCCCTGCCCAGCCAGGTCATTCTGAGAAGCTTGCTTTGGAAATGGAAGACAGACAGCACCTTTTTCCGATACAGCAGGGCTGTCTATACAACAGCCAAAATATGTACATCTTGGGGCTTATGGAATTAAATATGTTTGGGCCAATCACATAAATACGAAGGGAGGTTGGAACAAAGGCAGCCAGACTGGCTTGTAGGTTTCACTCATGCTCCCTTCCTGCAGAGTGAGTGATCACTTCAAGATGCATCACTCTGTTCGGCTCATCTTCATGGAAACACAGATATGATTATTCATAAACAACAGAATGAGAAGCAATGGCTGCGGCCCAGCCACACATTCCCCCTGGGAGCGCATTCTCTCTTGCTTCCTTCCTCTCCTGCCCTGTGAGCTCAGAGGCCCGAGTGACAACTGCCCTTGGTCTTCATTCATTATGTACCAAAGGGGTATATTCTGTCACCGGTCCCCCGTTCACAACAAGACATCCTTGTCCGGCTCCCTGATGCCCCGTGCGGGGTCTGCAGGGCTGCTGCCACGTGAGGAAGCAGGAGGCGTCAGGGGGAAGCGGCGTGGGGGTGAGTCGTGGAGGGGCGAAGGGGGGGGTTGGTGTCTGCCCTTGGGTTGTTTGTCATTCTCAAGTTCATGCTGCAAGGTTTAAAGTGACCAGTCGCTATCCCCATCATGCAGAATGAGGAGGCCGTGGTCAGCAAGCTCTGAAAAGTGAGTGGCCGGGGCTGGGGGGATGTCCGGGCCAGGCGACCAAGGGGGACACAGCACCGTGCTCGGTCACCCTGTCCCAGGGGCCTGCAGTGAGGTCAGGCAGGGTGCCTGAGATGGTGGAGAAGTCCAGAAGACAAAGGCCCAGGTGGGAATGAGTTCAGGACAGTCAGCTTTTCAACAACTGACCCACATATTCTCTCTGCATGTCATGCCACTGTCTGCGACCGGGCACTTCCCATCACCTTAAACATGCTCAGGTCTTAGGAGACTGACCATTCTCGGGCCTCCTGCCCTCCTCTGCATGGGGCCTCTTTCTCCTTGCCATCTGGGTTCTGGCACAGTGCTCCAACTTGCCCTCAGTGCTCCCTGCTCTCCCTTTCCGTGGTCACTCCAACCTGCCCTCGTGGGTATGCCAGGGTCGGCCACACAGGGCTTCCTCGCAGGACTCCTGGCCCCCTGAGGCTGTGCCCGCCCTCCCGAGGAAGCCTCGCTGCTGTCCAGGGAGCCGCCTCTGGAGTCTTCCCCCCTTCCTGGCAAGGCACAGTCTCCGTGGCTGGCTAAGTCTACTTGGCTTTTACCTTCAAGACTTCCTCTCAGGCTCTGTTTTCCTTCCCCTTCTGTGTGTGCGTCCTCACCATGAACCCATTGCACGGTAGTTCTATGCTGACAATTCACATCACCCTGGCTCCTATCTCTCGGCTAGGAGTCAGACTTATGTCTGACTTTCTTCCAAGACACTTGACTGTCTTATGGGAAATTTCAGCTCAAAACATCCCACATGGACTGGGTGTGGTGACTTATGCTTGTAAACCCAGGAATTTGGGAGTCCAAGGCAGAGGGATTGCTTGAGTTCAGGGGTTCAAGACCAGCCTGGGCAACAGGGTGAGATCTTATCTGTACAAAAAAAAATAGCCAGGTGTGGTAGTACGTGCCCATAGGCCCAGCTACTCAGGAGGCTGAGGTGGAAGGGTTGCCTGAGCTCAGGAGGGCAAGGCTGTGGTGAGATGTGGCCATGCCACTGTACCCCAACCTGCGCGACAGAGTAAGACCCCAACTCAAAAAAAAACCCCAAGATACTCCTCCACCCTAACACTCTACGTTTCACATGCTACTTTCAGCAATGAATGTCACCTCCATTGTTTTCGTTTCCCTGGCAGAAATCTGACTCAGTCTTTTAAGGTTCCTTTGCCTTTCCCACACACATTCTTCCCTTAGGCCTGATTAATCTTACCTTTTATTATGTCTAAGTTCTGAACCCTCTCCCCATCTGGTTTTTTTTTTTTTGAGTTGGAGTTTTGCTTCGTTGCTCAGGTTGGAGTGCAGTAGCATGCTCACGGCCACCCCAGCATCGACCTGCTGGGCTCTGGTGATCCTTGCGCCTCAGCCTTCCAAGTAGCCAGAACTACAGGTGCGCGGCTTCTCTCCATCTTTACAGTTACTGTTCTAGGCGAGGCCATTATCATCTTTCTCTGGAATTAGGGTTCCTCCTGATGGGTCTCCCCACCTCCTTCCGGAACATAACTCTGATCATTTCACATGTGGGATAACCAGTCCATAATGCGACTCACAAGGCCCTTATCGCTGGGTCCCTTTCTGTCCTTCCAGCTGTGTTCCCAACCGCTCTGCCCATGCCTCCACTACCCACTGAACTTGAACCTCCTTGTGGAGCCTTTTGGCTTTGCACAAGCTCCTTCCTGGGATACATCTCCTCCTCTCCTGCCCCGAGGCACAGTGCCTCTCCCGCAGTAATCCCTGCCTGTTTTCCAGTGTTCCGTCTGGGTGACTGCTGAACTCCTGGAAGCCTGGCCTTCCTCCCCAGGGCGGGCTGCGGGTCTCCCAGGTCACTGCTGCACCCTGAGACAGCCCTGGTTTGCCCATACCTCCCTGCGTCCATGCCCTTGTAGAGTGCTCTCACGGTGGCCCTCGACTGGGCCGTGAGACTTGCTTTGGCCAGTGAGACAACAGAAACCCTCTTACGAGCAGAGATGCGAAGAGCACTGCTCTCTGGAGTTTGATCGCTCTTGCTGCCACCCCAACGCCATGGCAAGCACAGGCCAGCCTGGTACACGACGTGAGAAACCAAGCCGACAGCTGGTCAACTACCAGACATGTGAGGGTCCATCTCCGACCAGCACTTGGTGTCTGGGACACTCCTTTTCCCCTATGTCTTTAAAAGTGATGTTATTCTCAGGATTCAGACTTCCAGGATTCACACTCCTGAAGAAACTTTGCCTGATGCCCATCTAAGTCAGGACCCTCTGTCACACCTTTGTTTTCTTTAGACATCTTGCTGCAAATGCATTTAATGCTTAACTGTGGGGTTATTGCTTCGACCAAGAAAACAATGAACAAGGTCGAGGAAGGGGTCTTAAACCCCAAATATATGCAGGCTCCCAGGGACCTATTGAATGAATAAATAAAGGAACGAGGGAGTGCTGGTGTCCAGGGTGAGAGGCTTTGCTGTTGAAGAGAGGTCCAATGGGGAGACCATGAGTAAGCTGGTGTTCCAGGCTGGCCGGGTTCCTGCAGTGACCTTGCAATGTACATTACCACCTTCCCACGTGTCTGTGACCCCGCAGTGTAAATTCCACCTTCCCGCATGTCTGTGACCCTGGGATGTGTCTTACCACCTTCCGGAGTATCTGTAACCTCATGGTGTATCTTTCCACCTTCCTGTGTGTCTGTGACCCTGCAGTGTCTCCTACTGTGTGTCCGTGACCCTGCAGCATATCTTACCACCTTCCTCTGTATTTCTCAACTTTTATAACCACAGGTCACACCGGAGCCGGGTGGTCACTGACTCTGGTGTTTGTGATCTTCTGCCTCAGGATCCTGCAGCCTGTATCCACACCCATGTTGGGGGGCCCTGAGGGGTAAGAGGCCCAGTGTCCAGCCATCAGAGGTGCAGGAGGCTGCCAAGGTGTGGTGTCAGCACTGAGGGCAAAGGAGTCACAGGCAAGGGGTCTAGTTGTGTGGCCCAGCCACGGTCTCGGTATCTGGGAGCCTCAGCATCCTCACTGTGAAATTATGGTTTGAGGGGGTAAATACAGTCATGTGACATGGGTGAGAGCAGGCAGTCATGAGTGTATCTCACTGTCCTTTTCTCCGTTTGCTGTTCCAGCCTGTTTCTGTCCTTTGGTTTTTCTTGGGAACAGCTGGCATGTGGTAGGTATTAGTGCAGTGACGGAGTCGGGGGCTGGAGGACGGGTCATTTTCTGCTCACAGTCTTCTTCTCATTAATAGCCGGCTGAGCACTGGCCCGTGACTGCGGAATGTGACCCTGGTCCTCCTTACTCTTCCATCCGCTTCTCAGCAGGTGTCCAGCCGCTGTCTGCCAGAGATTCTGTAATTCATACATTTGCTACGTGCTAGAGTAGCACAAATCTACATGGCCCTGCGCTTGCCGCAGTCGACAGAACCAAGGACACCGCATCCCACCTTGACTGATGGCAAATCCTTCTCTTCCAAAAGGGAACAGGAGGATGACATTTAAACAGGAATTCTTGCTGGCTCCCTCAAGGAATCTGCGGAAAAAGTCAAATTCAAGAAAAGTATCTGGCTTTTAGCCTGAGGCCTGCATATTGAGCATGAATTAATACAAATCTTTTGCTTTCAAGTGTTCACCTCTCAGTGTCCGGTTTTCCTGAGACAATCATATACTTGTCCAACAAGCCTTTAGTGGCTCCTGAATCCTGGAGCTGGAGCTGTAGCTGGTTCTGAGAGATGCCGGGTCTTCAGGTTCTGACAGGTCCCAACAGGTCCTGACAGGTCCCTATAGCTCCCGACAGGTCCTAGGCAGGTTGCTCCTCAGCTGCCTGTGACTTGTCTCCAACCTCTCAGTGGGCAGAAGTGTTGGGGACCTAGAAACATGGAGAGGACGACTCCATCTCATCTCTGGACAGGGAGGGCTAGAAGGGATACCCGTAGCCTCCAGCCCCCACAGATCAGGGAGGTGGGAGCCTCAAGAACCGTGGACACTGTGTCCTCTCCTGGTCTTGTGATTTAATGACAGGTGTTCATTACAGATGTCCATTTTGTCAGGAAGATTCTGGTCAGGAATGGATTCTTGCACGAGACAACTGCTCTTTTCACGATCATTTCAACTTCAGTTCCTGCCACTCACGACACAAGTACCAACTGGGCAGAGTCGTTCCTCCCAGTTGACTGGCAAGCTTCAAGGGGCCCTGTCTGCCCTGCACAGAGCTGTGCTTCTGGCTCCCAGCACAGCGCATGGCAGGAGTGCCTGCTGAGTGCTTCACGGATCACCAGCCGCATCTGTGTGCATGGCATCTTCGCTTCAGGGGGCTAATGATGGCGTAGAAATGAACAGAAAAGAAAAGAAAGAAAAAATACAGACATGAGCCAGATCGTCACTCACACACACCAGTGGTGAGGTGAGGAGTGGGGGAGCCATGCCGAGGGGGCTCGGTGTGGATACACGTGAAAGGTGCCAGGGGCGCTCCAGGTGAGGGCGAGGGTCAACCCACGGAGGACCAGGAGGCGGAATCCGAGGACGTGGCGAGGTGAAAGAAATACGCGTGTGTGCATATTCTCAGGGTTTATTTTCTGTTTGTGTTACTAAGTGCCATGAAGTCACACGGGTAGATAAGTCTTTGGGTTCCGGGACAAGGTGTAGCGTGATTGACGGGGCAGGGGCAGGTGGTGGAGGGAGACATGCTCAAGTCGCACCACAGGAGGCTGTGTGGATCTGAACAGGCCGTCAGCTCCCTGGGCCTCAGTTTCCCACCTGCAGTCGTGATCACTGCTTCCCTCCCAGGGCTGTGGTGAGGGTTTGGAGCTGACACACCAGGCCTGGGTCGCGGGCGGTGCCTTGGGGGGTCAGATGCTCTTTCTTTATCCTCTGGCTTTCTCCTGGTCCTTCCAGCCTCCCCACCCACCAGGAATGTCTGAAGGGAGGTTTCTTTTTCTCCTCATTTCACCCCTGCAAATCCATCAGCGTTTACTTTTCTTATTTCTTCAAGACTCTGACATCTGAGCACAGAATGTTATAGCAGGGTCCAATTAGGACACAGAAACTGCACACTCACATGAACAGGAAATGTTAAATATAAATAATTATTACTAGGAGACAGGAGGAGTGGGAGGATGGACTGATGACAGGTGCAGCGGACTGAAACGTGAAGGGACAGCAGATGCAGGGGCAGTCACCCTCCCAAGGCTGGGGTGGATCCCTGTAGAAGAGCCCCGCCTCCCCCAAGGCTGAGGCCAGACCCCATTGGCAGGTGTGTCTGTGGCTCACAGGATGGGGGAGAAGATGGGCTGACTGGGGACCTCCCTGTGGCGTGTGGAGGGAAGCCATCACTGGGAGGTGCATGGCATGACTGCTTGATGGGTTGCCGGGGAAGCTGCCCTGGGCAGGTGTCACGTCCTGCTGGCTGCTGGACTTTGCAGAGACAGCTGCACATGCCTCAGGAGCCTGCTGGGGTGAGTTCTGCTAAGAAGGGTTGTCTGTCCTCCTGTAGTGTCCATCAAGTGGCCTCTCCGGTCACAGTGTGCCCTCACACACCTTGCAGAAGCTGATTGGTGGAGGGCCCAGCTCCACACCCTCGGGGCGGGTGGTGAAGGGTGGATTTGGAGAGGCCCTGGCACCTGCACACTCGGCGGGTGTGCCGTCGCTCCCAAGGATCACTTTTGCTACTTGTGGAGCTTTCTGCGCACAGGGCCTGGCAAGTACTGAGAACCCACGCGTGTCCCCCACACACCCTGGGCAGCAGGCAGACTGACCCTTAGATCTGACCTGATGGTTGCCTGCCTGTGTTTAAGCAGGTGAGAGGCTCCCATGTCTCCACTGGGAGACACTGAGGACTTGAACTTGGCCACGAGACCCTGTGCACCGACTCACCAGCCTGACTTTTGTTGCACCGTCTTCCTCAGCTCCCTGTACTCAGGCACTTGATTTTCTACATTCCCTTCCACCAGGGGTGTTTCCACAAGCCTCTGCCTGGAACCCCTCTCTCCTTCATCTCACTGTTTCCTTCTCGCCCTTCAGACACCAGCAGGGCTGGTGCTTTCTCTGCAAACTCTTCTCCTTTGCATCTGGAATCTGTCTTTGGTGGCGTTGGGAATTCCGTTTGTGAGCTTGCGGGATGATTTCTTCTTTCCCACTGCAAAATTCAGCTCTATGCAAGCAGAGATGTGCTGGTTTTTGCTTACCTGGAACCTCAGCACCCAGCTCAGTGCCTGGCACGTTGGAGTCACTCAATAGAATAATAAACATTTTTTAATTGGAAGAAGAGTGAATTGCTTTTAAAATTTGGCAGGAAGAATGTCTAGGTTCTCTGAATGAGTGAGAAAACACAACCGGTATGGAGATGCACAGAGTGCTCCTCAGGAAAGGGGGGTGCCAGGAAATGGCCTGCGGCAGGCACGAGGCAGTGGGTTCCATGGGCAGAGCTGTCTGGGGACCCCGCAGGGCAGGGCCTGTGTCTGGGTCGGCTGCTGGGAGTCACTGGAGGCTGCTGGGCATTGGAACACCTCAGGACCTGCCCGGACCTCTGGGCCCCAGGCCTGCATGGAACAAGGGCCCCGGGTAAGCTGGGGCTCATGACGTCTGGGACACGCCCGCTGCCAAGCAAGCCAGCCCCATGATGGGCAGGGCTCAGCCAGCGGCCGGACGGCCCAGAACACCCGAGACCTCAGGAAAGCAGCGGCCACAGGCTCCCAGCCACTTCCTGAGCGTCTTCCCCTTCCTCCTTCCTTCTCTCCTTTCCCCCTTCCTCTCCCTGCCCGCCTTCCTTCTTCCTTCCTCTTCTCTCCTCCTCTCCTCCCTTCTTCCCTCCCTCCCTTCTCTTCTTTCTCTCCTTCCTTCCTTTCTTTCCTTCTTTTCCTCTCCGTCCTCCCGACCTTCCTTCTTTTCCTTCTTTCCTTCTCTCTTTCCTCCCATCCTTCCACTCCTTCCTTCTTTCCCTTCCTTCTCTTCTTCTTCTTCTTTTCCTTCTCTCCTTCCTTCCCTTCCTTCCTTCTCTCCTTCCTTTCTTCCTTCTTCCTTCCCTCCCTCCCTCCTTTCCTTCC